>NW_024032014.1:0-12429 GCF_002237135.1 Teleopsis dalmanni | reverse complement strand
AATTTTAACCAATTATAAGAACATTATAAGGAGTAGCAGTAATTCGTGGACCTTCCATAGTAAAAACAGGTGATATATATTTCATTGATTGTTCCCATTTTTTATAACGCATTTCTTGACCATTTGACCAACCTATGGCAGCTAATAAAACAAGAAAAAAGTAGAAAGCACTCAAAAAAAAATGTTCATATCTTAAATACCATTTGAAGTAGGCGGTACTTTCAAATTACTGCCATCAATAGCTCCGGTTTTTGTCTCAGTATTTTGCTGTTTGTTATCATCTAAATTTTGTTGCCCATTTATAGCTTTTTGTAAACATTTAACAACGTGTACCCCAGTACGAGGACGTCCACAACGGCATTTAGCAATCAATGAATTGTACATATCCTTAGATACGAAATATGAATCACCCTCGCCTTTGTACTCGTAAGGACATTGAACTGAGTTCAATAAGAAGAAATAGTGGTATTAGATCCCAATTGTTTTATAATTTTTCCAATAATTACCTTTAATAGTATTTTTTATTTCATTATTCATCTCATTCTGATTACAAACTTTATAGAACTTAGTTGCATTCAGTTCGCCCCACTTTTTTGGATAATTACGTCGTGCTCTATTTTCTAGTTGCACTTGTTCCTTACTGTATCAGAAATGTAAAATATTTATTTATATTATTTAATAATATTTATAGCCTTACAGTATTTCCGTTTGCAAACAAGGATTCATTTTTTAACACCTTTTTTGGTTTTTTTTTTTGACAAATATAATCAATTGTCTTCAGATCTCATAATTATACTCATAACTAAAGTACTAGGGACATTGTTTATTTCAGTTAAATTAGCAACTAAAAACTTTATTTGGTTGTCAAAGGAACTACGACTGCCTTAATTTGTTTTTTTTTTTATTTAATTTAAAAAATAATCATGGGTGTACTTAAGAGGGGAATACTATATGTACGTGGAAAAAAAATTGGTTTTAATAATATTTTTAATTCATATTTTATTTTATTTCATTTTTTTGTGTTTTTTTTTAAAGTGATATTTCATAATAGAAGAACTCTCCAGTAGGATGGGCCCATCTATGTTAGTAGAAAGCACACTCTAACCTACCATGAATGGTAGAATTTGGAGAGGATTGGAATAAAGTAGTAGAGATGGAAAATTGTATGTAGGAATGATAATAAAGACATTGAATCTCACCCGTACTAAGCCAAAAGGCTTCGTTACATCAAGGAGATGGATCCAAAAACGAATTAAACTACAATCTCAATATATTATATAAATTTTAATATTTTTTCGTACAATTTTGGTATTCATTAGATCTACACTTCTAGTCCAACAGTTACGATTAATTTAAAATTAATTGAGAAAATGTATATATAATAGTTGCACTATGACAGGATTTCTTTATATTAATTTTAATATATGTTATATATTGACATCAAAAAAATTTTTTTTATGAAGAACTTATTATATTTTTTTTATATATATTCGCAGGTCAACAAATATGAAAACTGATGTCATTGAGATATAAATTAGTGCAACTTTTTTTCCTTATATGACACAATTGTTAAAATTGTAATCTATCTTATTCCTATAAGATTTATGGATGGAATTGTTTATGCTAAACACTGAGATTTTGTGTTCTATGAAAAAAACAAAAAAAAATCTTATCAACTTGACAACTAGTTTACTAGTATAGCCAAAACATATATCAACGATATATAATGCTGGACATTATAATGTACATGTTATAATGACATTATAATTCCATAAATCTTTCTGATGTCAAAATTCTACATAGGAGATGCATATTCAAATTTAAAGAAACGAAAGTATAAACGTTCTTTAAGGACTTAAAGAAAATAAAACATTCAATTTCGTTCTCAAAAATCCAACATACATGGATTGATCAAATGGTCCAATATATAATACTCCATGTAGAATCAAAGGAGTCAAGGTATACACCATATGTTCGTTGATATATTGATATAAGAAAAAAAAAAATTATTGTTTCGGAGTCCTGGATGATACAAGTATGAATAAAAAAAAATTCGATTTTCATTGTTAGAATAAGAGTAGGATTTAGCGACAATGTACAGGAAGGAGCTACGATACTCTCATGCTAAAGATGTAAGGATGATGGATATTAAGCTGGAAGAGCAAAAAATGCAAATTTCTACTAAAGTATTGAATTGAATTTCTTCGAAAGCTATGTGCTATACGTTATATGTACATGTGATTTAATATTATATACATATATATATTCTATTTTATTGCTTCCTTGAAAAAGGATGCTCTTATAAAGCTTTGTAATTCAATTGTAATGAAAATGATTTACAAAATGGCTCAGAATGTCGACATAACATTTTTATATAAATTATTATTTATATATTATTAAAATAATATAATTTTTATTTAATTGAGAATAAAGAATAATTTTAATATAAAAAGTATCTATTTTATTATATTATTTTTAAATTATTTATTAACTAATTAGTTACATTTTCGTTAGATATAAAGATATATAAAAATTGAAAATTTTATATGTATGGGTTAGACAATATAATATAGTCAACTAATTTTATTAATATTCAAACTGTATCCACTTGAAATTTATCAAAAATTCTAGTTAAAAGTGTTTATAATAGTTCATAAACCGGTAACCTACAATTGTTTATAGTACCGAGCGCTCCCAAATCGTTGGTCACCTGGTGCTTTTACCGAAGATGCGGACGTCCTCTACCACGTTTTCCATCTACATTTACCAAATTAAACACCTTTCTAGCCGGAGCACTTTCTTTCATTCGCACGACATGACCAAGCCAGCAAAGCCGCTGAATTTTTTTTGCGCTTAACTATGTCAATGTCGCGGTATATCTCATGTATGAGCTATACTTCTTGTATTCGCTGTGTTTTAAATAATTTTAGATTTAGATAATGATTTCAAGAAAAGTTTTACTAACCCATTCTCCAATAATACGATAATTTTTTATCAATTGCTAAATATGTAAGAAATATTCCCTATAGACCGAAGAAAAAGTATTCGACATTTTTTAAAATCGTATTTTATGAATTTAAATATTCATTGTAGGATTTAAATTTTAATCATAATAAATAAAAACATTTTTTTTTAATTTTTTAGTATAATTTTTGTTTTTATTTCAGCTTGAATTGAAAGCAACTTTCAACTCTTTTTGATGAGTTTATTTATTAATTTATAATCTAACTTAGTTCAAGTATAGTTTAATAGATATATAAACATATAAGTATGTATATGTATATATATATATATATGCATATATATTAATATACATAATTATGTATATATGTATATAAATATTTTTTTTAATTTAAATTTTTGACAACAACATTTATATGTATTTGACTTTTTTCTAATAAGAGTTGAAAGAAAAAAATTTTGCTAATGTATTTTTAACTTTAATTAATAATTAAAATGTTAAATACTTTGGGTTTTTAATAATTAATTAATTTATTCATATCATTTGTTTTTTTTTTTTTTTGAAAAAATCACATTTAATGAATCAAATTTAATAATAATATTTTTTAATTTTTGAAGGTGATTTATTTGCATAAATTAAAAATTGACAACTTAATTTTTATTAATTTTAATATATTTCATTTTAAATAAATATATAATATATTTTCTTAAATATATGTATGTTTTATATATAATTTAATGTTTCGGACTAATACAAATATGATGAAGACTTTATTTTCTAAATGACAACAAAACGATTGTTTTCCATGTTTTTGTTTATATTTTTTTCATTTAGAATATTTGAATTAGAATTTGAATTTATACTTAAAACAATTATTATTAATAAAATATAACTAATTGCATTTTTTGATTTATTATTGTTGCTTTTTTCTAATTTTAAAATTAAATAAATAATCAGAATTGCCAATTTGGTATAATTAATAAATAAATTGATATATATATATGTATAGTTTTTAGTTTACAAATATTTACAGAATTAATGGAATTTATATTGTAAGCCTAAAATTAAAAATATTTTTAAATTTATAAATATATTTAAACATATATATATAAATACATAAATAAAATTATATATATATTTAGATGTATGTAGAAATAATATATTTTTCTCTCTATATAATATGTTATATTGTTTTATGAATTTTTTTTTTAACAATATATCAGTCGACGGTTTAAATTTTATCTTTCATATGCATTGAGTGATGTCAGTTTGGATTTTCATTTGTAGCGTCCAAAATTTTGTTATTCATCAAGCAAACATTTTGTTTACGAATTAAGACACAGTGTTTAGTCTTCGCTTGTGAGCAAAATGTTCACTTGGTGAATATTAGGCTTAACGTTGCTACTGTTTGCAAAAAACTGCATACTCCGTTTTAAGCTAATTTACCAAAATATATTATAATAAATTGAAATTAAAATTTTCATTTAATGATTGTATGAAGTAAATATACTTAATTGTTTAAAATCGTTTTAGATTTAAATTATATTTGTATATATGTATTTATTTTTGACATTAGATTTGTTGCTTTTAATTTCTATAACCAATCTTTAATTATTAAATTGATTGCATTAATATTTTTCCTTTTTCTATTTTAATTTCTTTTTAGAGGTAGTTTAACATAGACTTAATTAATTAGTCAAATAATTATACAAATTTAATTTAATTAAATTTTTAATTCTGTTGTTCTAATTGTTTTTATAAATTAAATTGAAATCAAATTTCAATTGAATTAATTTTAAATGGTAGTTAAATGAAAATTCGATTTAAATTCTTTTATAATTGATTCGAAGTTAAACTCAATAAATATATTTTTATTATAAGTTCTTTTTTTTTTTTTTTAAAAATTAATATTATTTGATTATAATTTGCTTTTTTAATTGCAAATTTTTAATAATATTCAGGCTGCGTTTGAAGAATGCTTCGATACTAGTTGAAAAAGCAACTAATTGAGGGATGTTTATGGGTTAGAAAAACTTGAACTAGTTAATAAACAAAAACTAAATTTTAAAAAACACAGAACTAGTTGAAATCATAGTTATATGAAACGAATTAAATTAATTAAAAAAAATAATAACGCTTAAGAACCATTGACTTGCGACGATTATACAGTATCACCCACCAATCGTTAAATTTTAAACTAGTACTTTAATTGATATTCGAGTGAATCGAAGTCTTCGGTATTTGGGTAGTCTTGTATGTTGTCTAGGAGTTGGGTCGACCATATAGAATTGTTCGAAAATATTTAAAGTCGGTTTTTTTAGGATTTTAACTTTCGAATTTCGGCAAATTTGCTTTTACCTTCATCAGGAGAATTCCTAATATTTCTTCGAAGTTGTTTTAACATCATATTATGTTCAGTATTACCTATTATAAGATTTTGTCTAAAACAAAATAAAAAAAATAGGAAAAAGTAAGCAGATGAGACTTCGACTGACTCAAATATTTTCAGGCATCTTGAACATTTTCAAATATTGTAATTGATTAATCCAAAATTCTTTAATCCAACATTCTAAGTCGAATGTACTTAAACCCAAAAAATTTAAAGCACCATTCTTAACCGCTGCTAAGACACGTGAGAATGACATTATTTACAATAACAATTAACCAAATAAAAGTATTTGAAAACCATAACTAGTTAAGTGATACAAACTAGTTAAATGATACAAACTAGTTGAAAAATAATATATGTTAAAGGAGCACATATATTCGACATCGGTCGAAGAGGTAACTCTATTGATGTTACAAAATTTAAACGTATCTAATTTAAGTATCTAATTTGTTTGAAGATGTAAGATTAAAAAGGAACCTATGCAAATACCAAATCTCTAAGATAGTTAAGGATTATACACATAATTCTTCTGAACTAAAAGCTTTCATACTATAAAGTTCAGACGTTCAATATCATGAAGCTATGCAGTTTTAAATTTTTAAATTTTATAGTAGAAAAGTAATGTGCAATGAAGAAAATCTGTTACAGAAGCATGAATAAATTAAAAAGCAACTACGTGGGTGAAATGGGGTATATAGAGAGGTCCGTAGAGATCAAATAAATAAGTATATTTTGCTGGTATCAGCGAATAGGTAATTGAAACGAGCCTTAGAACAGATGTGTGAACCATATCAATAAGAGGTGTAATTGGTCACACATTAAGTGTGGTGGGACTTGAGTATAGAAGGGAAGCATTATATGAAGTACTGTTGCGGTTGGATATAGATGTTTTTATACTTGACGAGTAACTCTTTAGTGCAAGGTTATATGCTAACATTTGTGTATGTTAAGTCTATTTAATGAGAGGGACTTAAGGATAATTCTTAAGATATCTCTTTAAGAGAGATATATAGGATATTGTGTCCTATATACCATATTAATGCTTTCACATTAATAATCGCAATTTTAGGTGTGCTTTAGTGTATATTTTCCATTATAACAAAAAAAATTATTAGTGTATTCAAATTAGAATTCTTTAGACCTTACTGCTAATATAATTGCATAAATTGTATATGGTCAGATTATTTAATTCTAGTATTTTGCTCAAAGTTTTTATAGCAGTAAACTGTGAATAATATTTAATGTGGGTAAGAAAGCAAAAGGTAGACCATGTTTAAAGTCTTCATTTATAGATAACATAATTCTATAAAATTAAAATGTTAGAAAAATAATGAACCAAAATTAGTCCTCTACTCTTTTTCTTCTTTGTTTGATAAGACGTCAGTTAGTGTTTAAAGCAGTTTTACTCAACAGTGCTTTGTAGCCAAGCCTAGCCAATCTTCGTCATTAAATATGTATTGCATTTGATTTGAAAGAGGCCAATTTTATTGATTTCATTATTGCAAAATAACATTTTCTGAAATTTTATACATTTTTATAATTTTTTTTTTTAAATAAAAGGTCTGCACTTTTATTTATGATTATCATAAAGATATCAGGAATACTCATAACATAACTTGAACCGTTCTCTGATTTCGGTTTCAGAGCATCGAAATGTAGAAAAGAACTAAAAAAACCGATGAATTGTTAAGGTAAGGAAATGCCATTCAAGAAGCTCTGTAACACTAATATTAAACGAGTTTTTTATATAGAATATTTTGAATAACGGAATTTAAAAGTCTTGCAATATGTATAACTATTAGGGCACTATAGTTTGAACACAATCTCAAATAAACATTATCAGTCATAAATAGAAGGAGATCTTATCAAACTATAAGATAAATAGTTTGAAATCTTATTAGATTACCAGCAGCAATAACTGACTTCTGTTTTCCGTTGAAGTGCAGGCGAGCAGAATAAAAATTTCTCAAAATATATTACTTCTCCTAGACAGAGAAAAAAAAGTATTTTTCAATTCACTTATGCCCTGCTCTTTGAAGGCAAAAATGAGTTGCATTGAAACCGTTTCTCAAGAATCTTGTAGATCTGGCAATAAAACTGTGCGAAAGAAATAATTGGAATCGATGTTCGATTAATCATTTAAACCCATTAAAGTATTCTTGGGACATTCACTGTCCCAGGAGAGTTTCACACTCTTCTTACTACAACATTACAAAGACAGTCAAGGTTTGGCTTATTGATTTTCAAAAAACATTGGTGATTATTTTTAAAGAGAATTTTAATTTTGTACTTCTTCCTTTCGATCAATAGTTAAGTTAATATATCTCTATTAGTTGAGAAGAACGTCCATTGCTTAATAATTTTCTTTAAAACTTCTTTTTCTACTACAAGTGAAATTTTAAGCAGTCTTTTAGTTTTAAAAAATAAAGAAATAAAAAATATTTAATTAAGTTGACTTTAACTTATATCGAAACATTAAGTTATGCTATTACTTATACGATTATTCTTAGCTAAAGCTGCAGCTTTATTATTTCTTAATTTTTTATTTTTTTCTTTAATTATTTTGTTTTCATGTAGGACATCGTGTTTTTGTTTGAAATATTTTAAATACTAAATAATAAATCTGATTATTTTTTATCAAGTTTTCGTTTTCGTTTCTCTATAGTTTTCTATTTAGACAGACAGACAATGATTGATAGATAGTTTATATACGAGTATATAATAGACATCGAAACACATAAAAGGGCGCAAATATTATTTTTGAAATTTTCAAGACTTTTAATTTTATTAATTTATTATAATTTTAATATATTCGTAATTTTTAATAATTATTAAATTACTAAATAATTATATATATAAATTTTGGATATAATAAAAATTGTTTTTTTTTTTTTTAGTTTGGATCGTAGTCTGTGAAACCATTTTTGCATTAAGACTTGTTTTTTTTTAATTTCTTTTTTTGAAAATTAATTAAATTAAAAATAAGCAATAAAATATAGTATTAAAATGGAGTAGAACTCAGGTACAAATCAATATAAAACTAAATAAAATAAATTAAAAACAAAATAATTTGCAATTTGAAATTATAATTAAATTATTAGATAAGTATAAATGGAAGCTCCAATTTAAAAATTATAAAATAAAAACAAATGATTAAATTCTCAATTAAATATTTATTAAAAGAAATAATATTTACTTTATTAACTATGCATATCATTTAATTTTGAATTAATTTTAATATATAATATAATTTTTGCTAATTTACTAAATTAAAAATACACTTAATATTACAAAAATTCTTTACATTATATATACAATTTAATAATAATAATTTACAATTCTATTAAATAATAATTAAATAATTAGGCGCAACAAGTTGCTAACAGTGCTACGCTAAATAGTGAAAGTCCTTTAACTCAACACTCAACACTCAGCAGTCAACAAATCACATACTAAGTATTATTACTAAATATTGCCTTTGATTTGCGTTTAACATTATAAATTTGTAAATTTTATTTAATTGCATTTAAAATAAATGAAATTAATTAAATTATTTGCAATTATGTTAAAAGAATTAAAGAAATTGAAAAATACTTGAGTGTAGCACACAATTTATTAAAGCAACTATTCAGTAGCAACATGTTGCTGCAACGTACTTACATCAATATTAACTACAATATTACTAATATTTTGCTTTACTATAAGCACTAACAACGAACAACATACATACATAATTTTGACATAAATTTTTGCACAGTCTTTACCTTAGTTGCATTAAATTTTGCCATAATAAAATACATTTTCTTTGGCCTACTAGTAGTAATGTTGCTATCCCAACTCAACATGTTCCTATACATGTTATGATGCGCCAGTTGTTGCAGTTGTGCATATAGCGCAGTTTTTGCTATTACAATTGCAACTCATGCTAGCATTGCTGCTGTTACGACGTATACTAGTTGCTGCTGCTGCTGCTGATGCTCCAGCTGCAGTTGACGTTGTAGCTGCTTCATTGCGATCGATTGAGCTTGTAGAATTTAAACTGCAATTGCTACTCTTAAGTGTTTGCAATGATGTTGCTGCACTCTCCGCTACGATATTGTCGAGCAACATTTGTTGCTGTTGGAATTGTTTGAATTGTTGTTGCTGTTGCTGATAGCTTGCAATTGGCACCGTTACTGACAGGGGCGGTGTCGGTATGCGTTCTGTTGTTGCTGTTGCTGTTGCTGCCGTTGGAGACACGCTGATTGTTGTTAGTAGTTGTGTTGTTGGTGCCAGTCCGGCATAGATATTATTTATACCTGCAGCATTCGCTGTTGGAAGGTTTGTTTGCGTTGAGCTACCACCATAACTGCAGGCGGTCGTTTGCAGTGCTGCTGCTTTGGAGATGGGAAGCGATGTGATTGACGCCGATGATGCTAGCGACGAACATGTTGATGAGGCTGATAATGCTGTTGGTGATTTAGGTGAACTCTTACGTGAGAATAGTTTTGTTATTGCATTGGGTTTTGATTTGTGTTGTTGTTGTTGTTGTTGTGTGGAACTATTGCTACCAGTACCGGCATGCAGTTGTTGTTGCGCTGTATGCGTGGCGAGCGTATAAAAGTTATAGGATGATTGTTCTGGAACGTCTTTAACTGTTTTGTTTGGAGGCGGTTTTATATAGGAGCGAGTTATTTCCGATTGCTATGAGTGAGAGAGAGAAACAAAAAAGAATTTTTTGGTTAAGTATCTCTTAGAGAATGTGTTTAATTTATTTGCTTTTTACCTGATAACCTGTACGTAGTGGCAATATGCGATCTTGTCCCCATTCGCTATCAGGCAGTGGCACATGGTGTGGACAACGCAGTGTTTGTTGCTGTTGTAATTGATGTTGATAATGCTGATGATGATCGTGACTATGGCTATTTACTGAGCTAACAGTACTACCACATGAACTGCCACTACTACTGCCACTGTTGCTGCTCCCACTGCCAGTATTGCCGTACTTAAGCGTGGTGGCTTCGATTCCACCGCGCGCTATATTGCTACTGCCATTGTTGGTTGCCGCCGTCGTGCTATTGCTACTGCCACTTCTACTATTATTAATACTATTTGTGGTATTGCTGCTGCTACTCCCACTGCCAGAGTTACCGTTTGCGTTTGGTGTTATCATGCGTTGGTAATGTTGATGTTGCTGTTGTTGATGGTGGGAATGTTGCTTATAATGATGATGAAGATGATTGTTGCTGTTACTGCTGTTTAAACTATTGTTGCTAGTGTTGCTACGAATCACAGATTCACCACGTACTGCCAAAAGCTCACGTGCTTGGAGTGCTTCTACACGCATTCTACAACTAAATTGCCCCCTAAATAAACAACAAGAAATAGAAAATTAATGTTTAATTTTTAAATTATTGAAATTAAATTTAACTTACCTATCATCGGGAGGTGTATTGAGCGATGTGCGGGTCGGAACGCCGAGCCGTTCCATTCCCGCGCAGCCGGCAGTCTGTACCGATAGCATCTGAAATTAAAGATAAAACTCGATTAGGTATACATACATAGGGAATTACTTTTAATTATATAAAGAAGAATATTAGTAGGTCGTACATATAGTATTCAACCCTACTAAAATTATAAAAATAAATTTATAAAAAAGAAACTATAATTTTGTAGGGTTTATCTATTAAAAATTGAGTAGATAGATAACCTATTTTTAGGTTAGGTTTTAGGTCACATAACTGATTTTATTTTTCGTCATTAAATAAATAGTT
This sequence comes from Teleopsis dalmanni, assembly GCF_002237135.1. NCBI lineage: Eukaryota > Metazoa > Arthropoda > Insecta > Diptera > Diopsidae > Teleopsis > Teleopsis dalmanni. Next base: position 1,325 of record NW_024032014.1, on the reverse strand, counting down.
TGCAAGTTTATAGTATAGAATATATGAGATGAAATCTATAAGGCAGTATGCTGCTGCCTTATAGATTTAAGGATATGTGATGCCATATTCTCTTGAGGAAGACGAAGTAATCAGGATGCTGCTGGAATGAACAGTACCTTCTAGCACAAATCATTAACGACTTATATCTCATTGATTTATTTTTAAGTCACCAAATCAGATCACCTCGCGAAACTTGTCGGCATATTAGGAAGATTTGAGGTTATCTGGTGCCATATTATATTGAGGAAGACAAATTAGTCAAGATGCTGTTGGAATAAAGAGAATCGACTAGCAGAAGCTCCTTAATTTTAGAATTAAGGAGCTACAGAAACTAATGATAAACCATATATCAATATGTTATAAACTATATATCAGTTTTTATATGTTGTTTTTATACAATCCAATCATTATAACATATAATTCTTGTAATCCTTGTAGTCAACTCATATTTTATGTACACTTGAACAGTTGTGCCCCTGACCTAAGTCAATGTTTGTTGAGTTGTTAAATTAACCCACCGAAATTTTGTAGAGCACAAAAAAACGTTCAAGTTATTTTAAAAACTGCTGATGACTGTGCGCCATTTTGATTTTAATCTGTTATTTTTTTATTATTTTCCTTTTATTTTTCTGCGGAAGCCGTGTGTGCTCGTTCATATTTACGCATCAGCGCACCACCACAGCCATTTTTGCGCTCGCATATTTTAGTTTCCGTTCCAAGGATAACACGAAAATGGTTGGGCTTCATTGCCGTTGATGAACTGGGAGAGGCAGGCACAGTTTACGTCAACTTAAAAAAATGTGAGTAGCAAATGTAACGGGGAAAGCATAAAAATTGCACCCTACAAAAAATGTCCTTCAAACGTCGGATTCTGTTTTATTTCAGTGCGTAGTTTGGAAGTTTAGTTTCAAAGTTAGAAAGGAACTTGTGGAAATTTGTAATAAATTGACTTTTTTATGTATACAACATAAACTTTTTATTTAATTTTTTCTTTTTTTTTTTGGTTTTTATTAAAGAAAGAAAAGCGGCAGCAAAAGCAATTTATTTCGTAAAATTTTTGTACAAGGGCAATTGTATTTTTCCCGAGATATCAGAGATCTGCGGACGTAATAATGCTGTAATGCAAATGGGAAACAGTGTGTGCACTTGGGAAATGCCCTTCTATGAATGTTGTAATTTCAAAAATCATTAAACTAGAAATTATGATACATAATACATTTAAGTCTTTAAGAAGTGGGATTGTTTTTTAATTTAAAAATATCATTAAAAAAATTTTTTGATTCAAGAAATAAGAATAACATTTT
>NW_024032013.1:0-12434 GCF_002237135.1 Teleopsis dalmanni | reverse complement strand
TCGTAGATTGAAAAATAAGCAAAAATGAATTGATAAATGAATTTGCATATATTGACAACAAATTGAAATTTGTTATTTTTATTTGTTATTTGTTATTATAAATGAAAATTTTCTCTTCACAAGTACCGTCGTAGCGTAGTGCCGTAGTGCCGTAGTTTCGTAGTACCGTAGTACTGTTGGTACAAAGCTGTGCGTCTCTGGTCGTAGCAATTCAATGGCAATTCTAGAAGTTGCTGTGACGTAGCGGGTCAATATACAGCGATAATAAAACCATTTCATTCATAACGTTTGTTTGGAAATTTCTAGAGGCAATGCAGAAAAACATATTCACACACATTTACATATTTTATATAAATAAGTTCTCTAATGCACTCTAATGTTCCCTTTATAATATTTTAAGAGAGTGCTTGTGTTTGTCACGTTACACACACAATTATACTAAGCTAATATTCACTATTGTGCAGCTGGTAAAATGTGTGCATACACTGAACTCTTTAAATTTGTCTTTCTCTTAAACTCTTCATTTATTGGTCGCGTATCTTGAACATTTGGTTCCCGAATATTCTGTAAGTTTCTTGAAAGAGTATCTAGATACTTCTCTGAAATGTAGATTTTTGTATAAAAGGCGGTGAAAATTCGAAGAGCATCAGTTTATACAAAACATTTGAAGTGAAAAGATTGACTGAGAAGAGGAGAAGTCAGAAAGTTTTTGTGCAAAGTTTAAAAAGAAAGAAAACTATTCAAAGCAATATATAAGCAATATATATTAAAACTTAAATTGAATTGAATTGAATTAAAAATATTAAATTGAAAAATTACTATCAAATATCAATAAACAAGAATACATATAAAGAAAGAAAATGTCAGCAATTGGAATTGATTTGGGAACAACATACTCATGTGTCGGTGTATTCCAGCACGGAAAAGTTGAAATCATCGCTAATGACCAGGGCAATCGTACAACACCCAGCTATGTTGCATTCACAGATTCTGAGCGATTGATTGGTGACGCCGCTAAGAACCAAGTGGCAATGAATCCAAAGAATACAGTATTCGACGCTAAACGATTGATTGGCCGCAAATATGATGACCAGAAAATACAAGAAGATATGAAACATTGGCCATTTAAAGTGGTGAACGACAGTGGTAAACCAAAAATTAACGTCGAATTCAAAGGCGAACAGAAGAGATTTGCACCCGAAGAGATAAGCTCAATGGTGTTAACTAAAATGAAAGAAACAGCTGAAGCATATCTTGGTACAACAGTGAAAGATGCAGTCATCACAGTACCTGCCTATTTTAATGATTCGCAGCGTCAAGCGACAAAAGATGCTGGTGCAATAGCTGGTCTTAATGTGTTACGTATAATAAATGAACCGACAGCTGCTGCATTAGCGTATGGGCTAGACAAGAACTTGAAGGGCGAACGGAACGTTTTAATATTTGATTTAGGTGGCGGTACATTCGATGTTTCGATTTTGACAATTGATGAAGGATCTCTGTTCGAAGTGCGATCTACGGCTGGTGATACACATTTGGGTGGTGAAGATTTCGACAACAGATTGGTGAATTATTTGACTGATGAATTTAAGCGTAAATACAAAAAGGATTTGCGCTCAAATCCAAGAGCACTTCGTCGTCTGCGAACAGCTGCTGAACGTGCCAAACGTACTTTATCCTCTAGTACTGAAGCAACAATCGAAATTGATGCATTATTTGAGGGTATTGATTTCTATACGAAAATAAGTCGAGCACGCTTTGAAGAGCTCTGTGCAGATTTATTCCGCAACACATTGCAACCAGTAGAAAAAGCGTTGACAGATGCAAAAATGGATAAGAATCAAATTCATGATATTGTATTAGTTGGTGGATCTACTCGTATACCGAAAGTACAAAACTTACTTCAATCATTCTTCTGTGGCAAGAGTTTAAATTTGTCAATTAATCCTGACGAAGCTGTCGCTTATGGTGCAGCTATTCAAGCAGCCATACTGAGTGGAGATAAGAGCAGTCAAATACAAGATGTACTACTAGTTGACGTTGCTCCGCTTTCGTTGGGTATTGAAACTGCTGGTGGTGTTATGACAAAGTTAATAGAACGTAATAGTCGCATTCCATGTAAACAAACAAAAACATTCACCACTTATGCTGATAACCAACCTGCAGTCACTATTCAAGTATTTGAAGGTGAACGAGTCATGACAAAAGATAACAATCTTCTTGGAACATTCAATTTAACTGGCATACCACCAGCTCCTCGTGGAGTTCCTAAAATTGATGTCACCTTCGATTTGGATGCAAATGGCATCTTAAATGTTGCAGCAAAAGAGATGAGTACTGGTAACGTAAAGAACATAACCATCAAAAATGATAAGGGTCGTTTGTCGCAAAGTGAAATTGATCGAATGGTAAATGAAGCTGAGAAGTATGCCGAAGAAGATGAAAAAGCGAGACAGCGAATCGCCGCACGAAATCAACTTGAAACTTATGTATTTAATGTTAAACAGGCCATAGATGATGCTGCTGATAAATTAGATCAATCGGATAAGAATAATGTGGTTGAGAAATGCAATGAAACCATAAAATGGCTCGATAACAACACCACAGCTGAGAAAGAAGAATATGAATATAGAATGGAGGAATTAACTAAAATTTGTAGTCCGATTATGACAAAGATGCACCAACAGGGCAAGGGCAAACCAGGCACAGAACCAACCAGTTGCGGTCAACAAGCCGGAGGTTTTGGTGGTGGCAACTACAGAGGTCCAACTGTTGAAGAAGTTGACTAAATTCCAAAGATTTGTAAATTGTAAATTGTAAACTTTAAATTGTAAATATTGTAATTTAGTGAAAACTTATTTTTAGATGTAGATGTATATGTTAATTTGATCTATCGATGAAATTGTATTACTTAAAGACTGTGTTCTAGTTTAAATATTTATTTAATAAATAAGTTTGTTAACTAAGTGTAAGTTAACTTTAAGTACAATATTTAGTTTAAAATAAAGTCTAAAATTTTTAAATTAAAATGAATTTATTTGTTTTATTTACTTAACTTGATTGGGAAGATACTTGATTTTCATTTTTGCTTACTAATTACAAATAGAAATAAATAAAAGTTTTGAGAAAAATATAAATATGTTTCTGATTTTTTGGTATTTTACCTATCCTAATCTATCAAATTTTTTATATCACTAATTTATTCGTACCTTCAGATAAGTCGTGCCATCAATTTGGTCATCTTTCTCAGTTCTATTTCAACTGCGCACTACTGATCTACTGATTTTTTGAATTATCTCTTGTTTTTGTTTTTGTTTTTGTTTTGAGGTGTATTTTGCTTCTATCCTAAAGTATCATCAACGTTCCAACCATTTGATATGCTATTATTTTCATTATATGGATGAAAGATTCTTTACATGATAGTTATTTAAGTTTGGAATTCAAACGAATATACGTTTTCAGTTTCACATCTCGGTATAGCTTGAGATTACGAAGTGTTTCGACTCAACTTTGGTATGTGAGAAAGCAATCCTTTTGAAAAGTCTGCCATACTTCACTTAAAGTCAGTGCGTACAGCATATGTTATGTTGTGACTACTTGCATGGCATATTCTATAAGATTAAAAATAAGTCTTATTACTTTTACAATGACATATCTCAGTTGGAAATTTGGCTGAACTAAATATTTAGCACATCCGGATTCGATGTATTCCGTTTAAGATAGAATACATCGCTAATCTGTGTATTGTTCATAAAATTTATGAAAAACAAAAATAATCTAATTTTTTTATTATCTACCGCCTCAGTAAATACATATATTGACAGTACTGTAATATTTTAAAACGCAACTGACTTTACTTTTCCACCGTGACGAAATGAATAATTTATTTTCCTAAATTTATCAAAGCCTTTTCAACTTAAGTAAGGTTACGTTTGGTTAAGAATATAGTACAAAGAGATTACAGATAGTTTTCAAGAGTCGTCGGGTGTACGTCCAGTAACTGTCATTCTTCATAGATGTGTTAGTGCCGTTTGATCATTAAAACGAATTAAGAAGAGAGTAACGTAGTACTGAGTTTGTTTTGCATACTGATGCGAATTTCTTCAATTTAGGCCAAGAGGATTTCCTGATCTGAAAAATAACTTGATATATCCAAACTTTCATAGCCAACCACATATATTTAGTTTAATTTCCACTTTAGCCAGTTTATTATTTTATCAGAAACTTGGATGGTAATCAATGAAGTGATGTAAAAAGAGCTTTCGTAGGGACGTAAACTAAGGATCGAATAATTTGTACTACAGCTGTCCTTCCTACTCAGAATTTATCCTGTTCAATAACAGCTGTATAGGAACAGCTATTACAGATGTGCCAAGTGTAGTTTTGATACCTGAGGTGATTATATTGGGTTGAAATAAGTAGTATCTTAAAAATTTTGACCAGACTTGCATCTCGCTTAAGATTTAAGAGGGAATTTGTGATAGCGTTAAGTATACAGTAGTAAAGGCACAGTCGATATCCACAAAATTATAATCTTTGAAGACAAAAAATTTATAGAAAAAGTGCTCTTTCCACAGACTTGCTTTTAGTATAAGTATGCTAAAGAGTAGAGTAATACTAATTGTATTCTTGATGTGGATGATAAGAAATTTGTCCTGCATTTTTAACAGAAATTATCACAAACTGATCAGTCTATGGTCAGTGGGTTTTGAGTGCGCTCCCTTCTCAACTTTGAAGTTTAATACTACAAGAGAGATTCTACAACAGCTGGTATACAACAAATAAATGATGGACTGTACATTCTCGTATATTTCTAAATCAGGATAAGACATTTCGTTTTTTCAGCATTTAGATCTACTATAAAAAAAGTAATATTAATATTAATGCCATTAGATCGCTAAGGATTTGTACTCAATGTCAGAGCAAGTGGAGTAGAAATTTTACAATAGCTGCAGATATACAGATAGCTCGTAGCTCGTACCTGGTAGCTGATAGCTGGTAACTGATAAATTATTTATTTATTTTAGTTAGTTTCAAACATAGATCTTAACATAGATCGTATCAATCAAAATCGTATCGCTGTACCTTTTCTATGATATAAAATAGGAGAATGAAGAAGTATTTTGCTTTCTTTTATCGTCAAACACAATTACCGTTTATTACTAACCTACGTCAATATGCGAAAGCTTGTCTGTTTGTCGTAGATTGAAAAATAAGCAAAAATGAATTGATAAATGAATTTGCATATATTGACAACAAATTGAAATTTGTTATTTTTATTTGTTATTTGTTATTATAAATGAAAATTTTCTCTTCACAAGTACCGTCGTAGCGTAGTGCCGTAGTGCCGTAGTTTCGTAGTACCGTAGTACTGTTGGTACAAAGCTGTGCGTCTCTGGTCGTAGCAATTCAATGGCAATTCTAGAAGTTGCTGTGACGTAGCGGGTCAATATACAGCGATAATAAAACCATTTCATTCATAACGTTTGTTTGGAAATTTCTAGAGGCAATGCAGAAAAACATATTCACACACATTTACATATTTTATATAAATAAGTTCTCTAATGCACTCTAATATTCCCTTTATAATATTTTAAGAGAGTGCTTGTGTTTGTCACGTTACACACACAATTATACTAAGCTAATATTCACTATTGTGCAGCTGGTAAAATGTGTGCATACACTGAACTCTTTAAATTTGTGTTTAAATTTGTCTTTCTCTTAAACTCTTCATTTATTGGTCGCGTATCTTGAACATTTGGTTCCCGAATATTCTGTAAGTTTCTTGAAAGAGTATCTAGATACTTCTTTGAAATGTAGATTTTTGTATAAAAGGCGGTGAAAATTCGAAGAGCATCAGTTTATACAAAACATTTGAAGTGAAAAGATTGACTGAGAAGAGGAGAAGTCAGAAAGTTTTTGTGCAAAGTTTAAAAAGAAAGAAAACTATTCAAAGCAATATATAAGCAATATATATTAAAACTTAAATTGAATTGAATTAAAAATTTTAAATTGAAAAATTACTATCAAATATCAATAAACAAGAATACATATAAAGAAAGAAAATGTCAGCAATTGGAATTGATTTGGGAACAACATACTCATGTGTCGGTGTATTCCAGCACGGAAAAGTTGAAATCATCGCTAATGACCAGGGCAATCGTACAACACCCAGCTATGTTGCGTTCACAGATTCTGAGCGATTGATTGGTGACGCCGCTAAGAACCAAGTGGCAATGAATCCAAAGAATACAGTATTCGACGCTAAACGATTGATTGGCCGCAAATATGATGACCAGAAAATACAAGAAGATATGAAACATTGGCCATTTAAAGTGGTAAACGACAGTGGTAAACCAAAAATTAACGTCGAATTCAAAGGCGAACAGAAGAGATTTGCACCCGAAGAGATAAGCTCAATGGTGTTAACTAAAATGAAAGAAACAGCTGAAGCATATCTTGGTACAACAGTGAAAGATGCAGTCATCACAGTACCTGCCTATTTTAATGATTCGCAGCGTCAAGCGACAAAAGATGCTGGTGCAATAGCTGGTCTTAATGTGTTACGTATAATAAATGAACCGACAGCTGCTGCATTAGCGTATGGGCTAGACAAGAACTTGAAGGGCGAACGGAACGTTTTAATATTTGATTTAGGTGGCGGTACATTCGATGTTTCGATTTTGACAATTGATGAAGGATCTCTGTTCGAAGTGCGATCTACGGCTGGTGATACACATTTGGGTGGTGAAGATTTCGACAACAGATTGGTGAATTATTTGACTGATGAATTTAAGCGTAAATACAAAAAGGATTTGCGCTCAAATCCAAGAGCACTTCGTCGTCTGCGAACAGCTGCTGAACGTGCCAAACGTACTTTATCCTCTAGTACTGAAGCAACAATCGAAATTGATGCATTATTTGAGGGTATTGATTTCTATACGAAAATAAGTCGAGCACGCTTTGAAGAGCTCTGTGCAGATTTATTCCGCAACACATTGCAACCAGTAGAAAAAGCGTTGACAGATGCAAAAATGGATAAGAATCAAATTCATGATATTGTATTAGTTGGTGGATCTACTCGTATACCGAAAGTACAAAACTTACTTCAATCATTCTTCTGTGGCAAGAGTTTAAATTTGTCAATTAATCCTGACGAAGCTGTCGCTTATGGTGCAGCTATTCAAGCAGCCATACTGAGTGGAGATAAGAGCAGTCAAATACAAGATGTACTACTAGTTGACGTTGCTCCGCTTTCGTTGGGTATTGAAACTGCTGGTGGTGTTATGACAAAGTTAATAGAACGTAATAGTCGCATTCCATGTAAACAAACAAAAACATTCACCACTTATGCTGATAACCAACCTGCAGTCACTATTCAAGTATTTGAAGGTGAACGAGTCATGACAAAAGATAACAATCTTCTTGGAACATTCAATTTAACTGGCATACCACCAGCTCCTCGTGGAGTTCCTAAAATTGATGTCACCTTCGATTTGGATGCAAATGGCATCTTAAATGTTGCAGCAAAAGAGATGAGTACTGGTAACGTAAAGAACATAACCATCAAAAATGATAAGGGTCGTTTGTCGCAAAGTGAAATTGATCGAATGGTAAATGAAGCTGAGAAGTATGCCGAAGAAGATGAAAAAGCGAGACAGCGAATCGCCGCACGAAATCAACTTGAAACTTATGTATTTAATGTTAAACAGGCCATAGATGATGCTGCTGATAAATTAGATCAATCGGATAAGAATAATGTGGTTGAGAAATGCAATGAAACCATAAAATGGCTCGATAACAACACCACAGCTGAGAAAGAAGAATATGAATATAGAATGGAGGAATTAACTAAAATTTGTAGTCCGATTATGACAAAGATGCACCAACAGGGCAAGGGCAAACCAGGCACAGAACCAACCAGTTGCGGTCAACAAGCCGGAGGTTTTGGTGGTGGCAACTACAGAGGTCCAACTGTTGAAGAAGTTGACTAAATGCCAAAGATTTGTAAATTGTAAATTGTAAACTTTAAATTGTAAATATTGTAATTTAGTGAAAACTTATTTTTAGATGTAGATGTATATGTTAATTTGATCTATCGATGAAATTGTATTACTTAAAGACTGTGTTCTAGTTTAAATATTTATTTAATAAATAAGTTTGTTAACTAAGTGTAAGTTAACTTTAAGTACAATATTTAGTTTAAAATAAAGTCTAAAATTTTTAAATTAAAATGAATTTATTTGTTTTATTTACTTAACTTGATTGGGAAGATACTTGATTTTCATTTTTGCTTACTAATTACAAATAGAAATAAATAAAAGTTTTGAGAAAAATATAAATATGTTTCTGATTTTTTGGTATTTTACCTATCCTAATCTATCAAATTTTTTATATCACTAATTTATTCGTACCTTCAGATAAGTCGTGCCATCAATTTGGTCATCTTTCTCAGTTCTATTTCAACTGCGCACTACTGATCTACTGATTTTTTGAATTATCTCTTGTTTTTGTTTTTGTTTTTGTTTTGAGGTGTATTTTGCTTCTATCCTAAAGTATCATCAACGTTCCAACCATTTGATATGCTATTATTTTCATTATATGGATGAAAGATTCTTTACATGATAGTTATTTAAGTTTGGAATTCAAACGAATATACGTTTTCAGTTTCACATCTCGGTATAGCTTGAGATTACGAAGTGTTTCGACTCAACTTTGGTATGTGAGAAAGCAATCCTTTTGAAAAGTCTGCCATACTTCACTTAAAGTCAGTGCGTACAGCATATGTTATGTTGTGACTACTTGCATGGCATATTCTATAAGATTAAAAATAAGTCTTATTACTTTTACAATGACATATCTCAGTTGGAAATTTGGCTGAACTAAATATTTAGCACATCCGGATTCGATGTATTCCGTTTAAGATAGAATACATCGCTAATCTGTGTATTGTTCATAAAATTTATGAAAAACAAAAATAATCTAATTTTTTTATTATCTACCGCCTCAGTAAATACATATATTGACAGTACTGTAATATTTTAAAACGCAACTGACTTTACTTTTCCACCGTGACGAAATGAATAATTTATTTTCCTAAATTTATCAAAGCCTTTTCAACTTAAGTAAGGTTACGTTTGGTTAAGAATATAGTACAAAGAGATTACAGATAGTTTTCAAGAGTCGTCGGGTGTACGTCCAGTAACTGTCATTCTTCATAGATGTGTTAGTGCCGTTTGATCATTAAAACGAATTAAGAAGAGAGTAACGTAGTACTGAGTTTGTTTTGCATACTGATGCGAATTTCTTCAATTTAGGCCAAGAGGATTTCCTGATCTGAAAAATAACTTGATATATCCAAACTTTCATAGCCAACCACATATATTTAGTTTAATTTCCACTTTAGCCAGTTTATTATTTTATCAGAAACTTGGATGGTAATCAATGAAGTGATGTAAAAAGAGCTTTCGTAGGGACGTAAACTAAGGATCGAATAATTTGTACTACAGCTGTCCTTCCTACTCAGAATTTATCCTGTTCAATAACAGCTGTATAGGAACAGCTATTACAGATGTGCCAAGTGTAGTTTTGATACCTGAGGTGATTATATTGGGTTGAAATAAGTAGTATCTTAAAAATTTTGACCAGACTTGCATCTCGCTTAAGATTTAAGAGGGAATTTGTGATAGCGTTAAGTATACAGTAGTAAAGGCACAGTCGATATCCACAAAATTATAATCTTTGAAGACAAAAAATTTATAGAAAAAGTGCTCTTTCCACAGACTTGCTTTTAGTATAAGTATGCTAAAGAGTAGAGTAATACTAATTGTATTCTTGATGTGGATGATAAGAAATTTGTCCTGCATTTTTAACAGAAATTATCACAAACTGATCAGTCTATGGTCAGTGGGTTTTGAGTGCGCTCCCTTCTCAACTTTGAAGTTTAATACTACAAGAGAGATTCTACAACAGCTGGTATACAACAAATAAATGATGGACTGTACATTCTCGTATATTTCTAAATCAGGATAAGACATTTCGTTTTTTCAGCATTTAGATCTACTATAAAAAAGTAATATTAATATTAATGACATTAGATCGCTAAGGATTTGTACTCAATGTCAGAGCAAGTGGAGTAGAAATTTTACAATAGCTGCAGATATACAGATAGCTCGTAGCTCGTACCTGGTAGCTGATAGCTGGTAACTGATAAATTATTTATTTATTTTAGTTAGTTTCAAACATAGATCTTAACATAGATCGTATCAATCAAAATCGTATCGCTGTACCTTTTCTATGATATAAAATAGGAGAATGAAGAAGTATTTTGCTTTCTTTTATCGTCAAACACAATTACCGTTTATTACTAACCTACGTCAATATGCGAAAGCTTGTCTGTTTGTCGTAGATTGAAAAATAAGCAAAAATGAATTGATAAATGAATTTGCATATATTGACAACAAATTGAAATTTGTTATTTTTATTTGTTATTTGTTATTATAAATGAAAATTTTCTCTTCACAAGTACCGTCGTAGCGTAGTGCCGTAGTGCCGTAGTTTCGTAGTACCGTAGTACTGTTGGTACAAAGCTGTGCGTCTCTGGTCGTAGCAATTCAATGGCAATTCTAGAAGTTGCTGTGACGTAGCGGGTCAATATACAGCGATAATAAAACCATTTCATTCATAACGTTTGTTTGGAAATTTCTAGAGGCAATGCAGAAAAACATATTCACACACATTTACATATTTTATATAAATAAGTTCTCTAATGCACTCTAATGTTCCCTTTATAATATTTTAAGAGAGTGCTTGTGTTTGTCACGTTACACACACAATTATACTAAGCTAATATTCACTATTGTGCAGCTGGTAAAATGTGTGCATACACTGAACTCTTTAAATTTGTGTTTAAATTTGTCTTTCTCTTAAACTCTTCATTTATTGGTCGCGTATCTTGAACATTTGATTCCCGAATATTCTGTAAGTTTCTTGAAAGAGTATCTAGATACTTCTCTGAAATGTAGATTTTTGTATAAAAGGCGGTGAAAATTCGAAGAGCATCAGTTTATACAAAACATTTGAAGTGAAAAGATTGACTGAGAAGAGGAGAAGTCAGAAAGTTTTTGTGCAAAGTTTAAAAAGAAAGAAAACTATTCAAAGCAATATATAAGCAATATATATTAAAACTTAAATTGAATTGAATTGAATTAAAAATATTAAATTGAAAAATTACTATCAAATATCAATAAACAAGAATACATATAAAGAAAGAAAATGTCAGCAATTGGAATTGATTTGGGAACAACATACTCATGTGTCGGTGTATTCCAGCACGGAAAAGTTGAAATCATCGCTAATGACCAGGGCAATCGTACAACACCCAGCTATGTTGCGTTCACAGATTCTGAGCGATTGATTGGTGACGCCGCTAAGAACCAAGTGGCAATGAATCCAAAGAATACAGTATTCGACGCTAAACGATTGATTGGCCGCAAATATGATGACCAGAAAATACAAGAAGATATGAAACATTGGCCATTTAAAGTGGTGAACGACAGTGGTAAACCAAAAATTAACGTCGAATTCAAAGGCGAACAGAAGAGATTTGCACCCGAAGAGATAAGCTCAATGGTGTTAACTAAAATGAAAGAAACAGCTGAAGCATATCTTGGTACAACAGTGAAAGATGCAGTCATCACAGTACCTGCCTATTTTAATGATTCGCAGCGTCAAGCGACAAAAGATGCTGGTGCAATAGCTGGTCTTAATGTGTTACGTATAATAAATGAACCGACAGCTGCTGCATTAGCGTATGGGCTAGACAAGAACTTGAAGGGCGAACGGAACGTTTTAATATTTGATTTAGGTGGCGGTACATTCGATGTTTCGATTTTGACAATTGATGAAGGATCTCTGTTCGAAGTGCGATCTACGGCTGGTGATACACATTTGGGTGGTGAAGATTTCGACAACAGATTGGTGAATTATTTGACTGATGAATTTAAGCGTAAATACAAAAAGGATTTGCGCTCAAATCCAAGAGCACTTCGTCGTCTGCGAACAGCTGCTGAACGTGCCAAACGTACTTTATCCTCTAGTACTGAAGCAACAATCGAAATTGATGCATTATTTGAGGGTATTGATTTCTATACGAAAATAAGTCGAGCACGCTTTGAAGAGCTCTGTGCAGATTTATTCCGCAACACATTGCAACCAGTAGAAAAAGCGTTGACAGATGCAAAAATGGATAAGAATCAAATTCATGATATTGTATTAGTTGGTGGATCTACTCGTATACCGAAAGTACAAAACTTACTTCAATCATTCTTCTGTGGCAAGAGTTTAAATTTGTCAATTAATCCTGACGAAGCTGTCGCTTATGGTGCAGCTATTCAAGCAGCCATACTGAGTGGAGATAAGAGCAGTCAAATACA
>NW_024032012.1:0-12445 GCF_002237135.1 Teleopsis dalmanni | reverse complement strand
ATATATATATGGTTGTGTATTAAAATTCCTTTGTAAATATCTTATGAATTTTTTTTGTTTACATTAATATACTAAAAACAAGTGAGAAAAGTTTATTAAAAATGATAATTTGTTTTACATATCAGTAAATTTTAATATTTTTGTAAAAATATGTAAAAATTATAAAAATTTTAAATTCTTTTTTTTGTTGCTCTTAAACATAAGTGACAGATATAGAAATAGCCTAATCATGGTTGGATAAATTATAGGCTCTATGGGTAGTACAGGGACATACCACGAGGTATGTGTAAGGTGAAATGTTAATAAACTGATAATACATATTAAACATTGGTAGGGTTACTGGGAGGGGTAAAAATGTTCTCTATTGGTTTACATAGATTTGGAGACATATATATATACAATTATTTAATGGCACGATTTTTATTTATTTTTGTTTGATATCTGCGGTGGTGACTGGATGCCAAGAACCACACCCCGAAACCGGCGAGCATACCTGGCCTGCCACCGTGCCATGCTAGGCATCTAAGGACCACACTAATAACAACAGGCAGACATAACATAATATAAATAGATATTATTAAAAAATATGTGAAAGGAAGAACATTTGCATAAACCTGATTATAATAATAATACCCTGCGATCAAAAAAGAACTTAATCGTTCTTTTTTTTAAATTCCTGCGCTTATCCTATCAGCAAATTTTTTTCTTCTCATGCTGGCAACACTATTATACACATTCTGTCAAAATTTAATGCATATCGTACGATTAGTTTTTGTTTGGCGTCTATACAAAGAAGTCCAAAAATTTTCGTGTGGCGATTTTTAGCCGAATTTCATTCAAAAAAAGCATCGTTTTGATGTGGCCACAGAGATGATTTCCAACGCAGATAGTGTCCACACATTCATCCAATGCATCATAACTGGTGATAAGACATGGGTCCATGAATTTGACATGCCCACCAAACAACAATCGACCGAATGGTGCTTCGAAGGTGAGCCGAAACCGAAAAGAGAACACCAAAGTCGGTCCAAAATCAAGGTTATGCTGACTGTTTTCTTCGATATTCGTGGTGTGGTGCACTATGAATTCCTTTCGGACGGTAAATGGTCAATAAGGAGTATTATTTTGCCGTTATGCGTCGTTTGCGTGAGGCCATTCGCAAAAAGAGGGCAGATTTATGGAAGGAAAACTCATGAATTTTGCACCACGATAACGCACCGGATCACACAACGTTGGTTGTGTCGCAGTTTTTGGCCTAAAAACTTCACCAATATCATCAACCAAGCACCGTACTCTCCAGATATGGTCCCGTGTGACATTTTCCTCTTCCCCCGACTCAAATTGCCATTGCGAGAAACGCGTTTTGAGACCATAGAAGCCATAAAAGAGAATTCGCTGCGCGAACTAAAGGCCATACCTTCGGCGGCCTATCAAACTTGTATGGAAAATTGAATCAAGCATTGGCAAAGATATATTTCCGCAGGAGAAGAGTACTTTGAAGGCGATAATAAGGGAAATTATAAAAATTAAAATTTTGCGTGTTTTTTTAACTTCTCGTTCTTTTTTGATTAAATAGTATATACTCGTATTATGAATTATATAAAGTGAAAAAATAATAACATAAGTTCATATTGAAAATATTTCAGTAGTGTATAAGAACAATATAATGACATTTTAAACAACAGCAAATCATATATAGAACTGTGAAATGTTAGAGTAGCAACTAAAAATTGTTCTTTCCAATAACAAACAAAAATAATAATTATATTGCTAAGGAACAAAAAAAAGAAATAAACTTTTGTCGTATTTAAAACGAATTACCAGTGTTTTTTTTATATTATTTCACATCTGAAACACAACATATTCTTGGCGCAGCCTTCAGTTCAAATAAAAAACCTTTAACATTAAATATAACCAGGCCTATTCTGAATACTCCAAGGGAACATAACTCCCTATTTTCACGCTGTTCCCAAACACACAACTCCCTTATTCTGAATTGCTTGGGAGACAGCAGTTTTGGGAACAACAACAGTTTCAAATTTGTTTTGTTAAATTTTGGCAACCATGCTACTTTTTAATGACGAAAAGTGCGAAAATGAGCAAAACAAAGAAAAGAATTGCGTATCATATGTTGATTTAAATGTAAAAATCGCATTATTTGTTTGCTGCACAAATTATCGGAAATAAATATAAGTTATTTTATAAGTAAATAATAAATAATAAAAAATTAAATAATAAAAAACTTTTATTTTAATGAGTAAAATAAATATATAAAAAGAATTGTGCATGAGCAAAATAAACAAGAATTGTGCAGTTGTTAATGATTATTTAAATAAAAAATTTTAAAAAAGTTTTCAAAAATGCATTCAATTGCATTTCGAATTTTAGCGGAGAATTTGGTTCAAGAACAGGAGCAAGAAATTTTGCAACAGAGGATCAACCGCAGAAACTTACATGTTAAATTTAACTCTTTTCTAAATTTTTAACTCTTTTTTAACTAATTAAAAAACAACCTTACGTTATGATATCAATTCTTCAATGTCTTTATTTTCAAACATTCACTGCTTTTGTACAAAATTTGCGTAAATTATGATTTAATTTTTTTAATTAGGATAAAAGTGTCCTTCATGCTTCAATTAATGAACTAATAATAGTTTGTGATTGTGCAGATGTTACAATAAAAAAGAAGCAATGTTTTATCTGCACATAATTGCAAAAGTTTATTTTAACTTATTCTAGGAATTCATTTCAGAATTTGGTTTCCTTTCATTTTTCTATTGTTTTAAAAACAATAGTTAACACTTTAATAAGTGGAAAAAACCCATGTGAATAAAATAAATAAATAAAAATTTAAATATTTTAAATTTGTTATACATTTATTAAAACAATAATTTTAATAAAATATATTAAATAAAAATTTAGTTATATTAAATTTATTAAAATAAATTTTTTAAAATATATTCGGAAAACTAATCAACTCTTGTGGATAAAATAAAAAAATAAATCTTTGAAAATATTAAATTTATTGCAATAATTTTATTATAATAATAATTTTATTAAAATATATTCAAAAATCTGATCATTTTCAGTTACTTTTATATTAAATTAAACCATTTTTAATATTTTTTTAACTTGTCTCCCCAACAATTTGTTTGGGAAAGAATTTGTGCAAAATTGGGAAAAAACTCCCATTCCCATGCGATTCAGAATAGCAAAATTGGGAACAGGGAACAAAACTCCCATTCTCAAATTATTCAGAATAGCAAATTTGGGAACAGGGAACAAACGCCCATTCCCATGCTATTCAGACATTATTATAAAGACCATAACATTATTGGTCTCGTTCAGTGCTTCTCCATAAAAAATCCCAACAGGTCTTTGGGTAGAAGCAGTGAAGTCCGCGAAGGGTCATGTAGTTCGGACAATGATAAACGCGTATCTCACATTTAAAGAGCTTAATACCGCTCTCATCGAAGTTGCAACAATTCTGAATTCTCGACCAATTACGCCGTTATCTTCAGACCCTAGTGATTATGAGGCATTGACGCACTTTGCTTCTCTGAAAACATTACCGGAACGCTGTATGACAGGTAGGTAGGTAGGTTGGAGTGACGGCTTTGTTTACCAAGAAAGCCCACTTGAGCACAAATAATGGCCCGTTGTGGTACCACAAGGAAAAAGCGATGTTCGTATATAGACAAGGGGATCAGTATACGACCAAAGCCCAACAGAGAGGCAACGAATCCCCCATTAGGTAAAGGAGAACCAACTGGACAGTTCTATGAATCTAGCTAGGTTCCCCACATTGTAGGATGACATCTCAGTCAGATCGGTCAGAAAAGGGGCCCCCAAGATTTTTGATCTTCTTCTGGCTAAAGATGGACACTGACACATGAGATGGACCACAGTCTCCTCCTCGTCCTCAGAGCCACAACCGAGACAAAGGTCATTATAAGGAAGACCCAGTCTCATAGCATGCCTCCCTATTAAGCAATGACCCGTCAGCACTGATACCGTAGTACTGAGCAGATCTCTCTTTAGTTGGAGCAGCTGACCCGTACGCTTTTTATACAAGTTAGACCAAATCGACCTAGAAATGTGACAACTGGGCTCACTTGCACATTGTGGCTGAGCAATTCTTAGATATTTTTGTTTAATTGCCAGTTTAGCTGTTGCAAGTGGAACGCCAATTTCTAATAAATGAAGGTTTTACAATTTTGTTACTTTCTCTAATTTTTTTGTAGCTAGGTACATCAGTGCATGGAGTGACGTCACTGCTACGATGCTGGTAAGTGTTCTACCACTAAAGTAATGAAAATATAAATATAAAAAGAAAAAAAAAAAAAGAAACAAGTTGATGCATAGGAAGTTTTTTTTTTTATCTTTATTATATTTATCTATTTTGATTTTATTATATATATGGTTGTGTATTAAAATTCCTTTGTAAATATCTTATGAATTTTTTTTGTTTACATTAATATACTAATAACAAGTGAGAAAAGTTTATTAAAAATGATAATTTGTTTTACATATCAGTAAATTTTAATATTTTTGTAAAAATATGTAAAAATTATAAAAATTTTAAATTCTTTTTTTTGTTGCTCTTAAACATAAGTGACAGATATAGAAATAGCCTAATCATGGTTGGATAAATTATAGGCTCTATGGGTAGTACAGGGACATACCACGAGGTATGTGTAAGGTGAAATGTTAATAAACTGATAATACATATTAAACATTGGTAGGGTTACTGGGAGGGGTAAAAATGTTCTCTATTGGTTTACATAGATTTGGAGACATATATATATACAATTATTTAATGGCACGATTTTTATTTATTTTTGTTTGATATCTGCGGTGGTGACTGGATGCCAAGAACCACACCCCGAAACCGGCGAGCATACCTGGCCTGCCACCGTGCCATGCTAGGCATCTAAGGACCACACTAATAACAACAGGCAGACATAACATAATATAAATAGATATTATTAAAAAATATGTGAAAGGAAGAACATTTGCATAAACCTGATTATAATAATAATACCCTGCGATCAAAAAAGAACTTAATCGTTCTTTTTTTTAAATTCCTGCGCTTATCCTATCAGCAAATTTTTTTCTTCTCATGCTGGCAACACTATTATACACATTCTGTCAAAATTTAATGCATATCGTACGATTAGTTTTTGTTTGGCGTCTATACAAAGAAGTCCAAAAATTTTCGTGTGGCGATTTTTAGCCGAATTTCATTCAAAAAAAGCATCGTTTTGATGTGGCCACAGAGATGATTTCCAACGCAGATAGTGTCCACACATTCATCCAATGCATCATAACTGGTGATAAGACATGGGTCCATGAATTTGACATGCCCACCAAACAACAATCGACCGAATGGTGCTTCGAAGGTGAGCCGAAACCGAAAAGAGAACACCAAAGTCGGTCCAAAATCAAGGTTATGCTGACTGTTTTCTTCGATATTCGTGGTGTGGTGCACTATGAATTCCTTTCGGACGGTAAATGGTCAATAAGGAGTATTATTTTGCCGTTATGCGTCGTTTGCGTGAGGCCATTCGCAAAAAGAGGGCAGATTTATGGAAGGAAAACTCATGAATTTTGCACCACGATAACGCACCGGATCACACAACGTTGGTTGTGTCGCAGTTTTTGGCCTAAAAACTTCACCAATATCATCAACCAAGCACCGTACTCTCCAGATATGGTCCCGTGTGACATTTTCCTCTTCCCCCGACTCAAATTGCCATTGCGAGAAACGCGTTTTGAGACCATAGAAGCCATAAAAGAGAATTCGCTGCGCGAACTAAAGGCCATACCTTCGGCGGCCTATCAAACTTGTATGGAAAATTGAATCAAGCATTGGCAAAGATATATTTCCGCAGGAGAAGAGTACTTTGAAGGCGATAATAAGGGAAATTATAAAAATTAAAATTTTGCGTGTTTTTTTAACTTCTCGTTCTTTTTTGATCAAATAGTATATACTCGTATTATGAATTATATAAAGTGAAAAAATAATAACATAAGTTCATATTGAAAATATTTCAGTAGTGTATAAGAACAATATAATGACATTTTAAACAACAGCAAATCATATATAGAACTGTGAAATGTTAGAGTAGCAACTAAAAATTGTTCTTTCCAATAACAAACAAAAATAATAATTATATTGCTAAGGAACAAAAAAAAGAAATAAACTTTTGTCGTATTTAAAACGAATTACCAGTGTTTTTTTTATATTATTTCACATCTGAAACACAACATATTCTTGGCGCAGCCTTCAGTTCAAATAAAAAACCTTTAACATTAAATATAACCAGGCCTATTCTGAATACTCCAAGGGAACATAACTCCCTATTTTCACGCTGTTCCCAAACACACAACTCCCTTATTCTGAATTGCTTGGGAGACAGCAGTTTTGGGAACAACAACAGTTTCAAATTTGTTTTGTTAAATTTTGGCAACCATGCTACTTTTTAATGACGAAAAGTGCGAAAATGAGCAAAACAAAGAAAAGAATTGCGTATCATATGTTGATTTAAATGTAAAAATCGCATTATTTGTTTGCTGCACAAATTATCGGAAATAAATATAAGTTATTTTATAAGTAAATAATAAATAATAAAAAATTAAATAATAAAAAACTTTTATTTTAATGAGTAAAATAAATATATAAAAAGAATTGTGCATGAGCAAAATAAACAAGAATTGTGCAGTTGTTAATGATTATTTAAATAAAAAATTTTAAAAAAGTTTTCAAAAATGCATTCAATTGCATTTCGAATTTTAGCGGAGAATTTGGTTCAAGAACAGGAGCAAGAAATTTTGCAACAGAGGATCAACCGCAGAAACTTACATGTTAAATTTAACTCTTTTCTAAATTTTTAACTCTTTTTTAACTAATTAAAAAACAACCTTACGTTATGATATCAATTCTTCAATGTCTTTATTTTCAAACATTCACTGCTTTTATACAAAATTTGCGTAAATTATGATTTAATCTATATATAATTACGCTAACATAAAAGTGTGTTACCCCCTTTTAACTGTGTTGCCGTTGACATATATGGATAAAATTTATACCGTTGGAAAGGTGAAGACGTGCAGAAGAACACAATGTTGTTTTTTCGCATGTACGTTAACGGAAACACAGGTAAAAATGCGTTGGCGTAAATTTAGCGACTACAACAACAAAATACATGTGTTTTTCAAAGTTTTTTTTTGTGACCAATTGTGTATTGTTTACGGTGGATTTGTGTGTGCGATTTTTTTCCACTTTTAGAAAAAAGTGGACTTTGTGTGTTTGGACTTTGTGTGTTTGGACTTTGTGGATTCTGTTACAATCAGATTTTTAATGCTCATTAAATTTCAAATATTGTTTGTGAATAAAAAAAACGCATTGAAGTGGAAATATCCTTTGATATCAATCGTTTTATTTGCATTGTGTGATAGTTAAATTTTAATTGTGATAAATTTTAATTTTGATAAATTTTAATTGTGATATATTTTAATTGTGAAATGTGGATAGTTAAGGTTAATGAGTTTGAAATTTTTAGATTAATTTCAAGTGTATTGTGTGATAGTTAAATTTTAATTGTGATGAATTTTAATTGTGAATTGTGTGATAGTTAAGGTTAATTAATTGGTTGAATCGACATTAACAACACTTCAATTCGAGAGATATTCATTCTGTACAATGAAAGAACATTATGATAGAGTATGCAATGCACAAAAAGAGATTTGTATGGCAATTACCGTGAATCGTGATACAGATATACGAAGATATAATATTTACGACTGTAGATGGTGAACCACCATTTGAGAGAAATATGATATCTTTTTTAAAAACAAATGGTGTAGTTAAGAATGTATTAGTATTAGATTCTGCTTTGGAACCATTGGCATATCCTTTACTATTCCCAAATGAAGATTTTGGTTGGCACGTTAATATATCGCATAATGTGCAACATAATTCTAATGGTAAGCAGATTCGAAATAAAGTTACAATATATGGATAAATATATGGATAAAATTTATACCGTTAAACAGGTAAAGACGTGCAGAAGAACACAATGTTATTTTTTCGCATGTATGTTTACGGAAACGCAGGTAAAAATGCGTTGACGTAAATTTAGCGACCACAACAACAAAATACATGTGTTTTTCAAGGTTTTTTTTTGTGGCGAATTGTGTATTGTTTACGGTGGATTTGTGTGTGCGATTTTTTTCCACTTTTAATTGTGTTTGGACTTTGTGTGTTGCTACACTGAATTCGGTTACAATATATTACATTTTTAATACTCATAAAATTTCAAGTATTGTTTGTGAAAAAAAAAGACATTGAAGTGGATATAATCCTTGAAATCATTCGCTTTATTTTGGTGTGTTTGAAATTTTTAGATTAATTACAAGTGCATTGTGGGATAGTTAAATTTTAATTGTGATAAATTTTAATTGTGATAAATTTTAATTGTGAATTGTGCGATAATTAAGATTAATTAATTGGTTGAATCAACATTAACAATTCGAGAGATAATTTCATCGTGTGATGTGACGATATCCCATTGCTTTTTTTATTATTGGTGAGTTTATTTTTTCTATATTTTCAATTTGTGAATGGAATTGTAAACGTAATTTGTATGTTCGGTATTTATTGCTAATCAGTCATTCATTTAATTACTAAAATTTTTTTTTGGAAGTATATTGCACACATAGGTATATCTATTTTATCATGCCTTACCATAAATCGCTTACAGGGAGAGTACAGAGACAAAGACGTAGAGAAAATATGCAGTTGCGTAGAACACAAAATGTAATTAATACAAATTTAAATTTAATTGAAGTTAATGATAATGTTGATAATAATTCAGTTCCTTTGCGAAGTTCGTTCAAATGTGCATTGGTTGAAGTACCGTCTAATTTTGATCCCTTTCATATTGGTTCTATGAACTTGGTTTGTAGGCATTGTTTAGCTAAGCATTTTGCTTCAGAGTCTACAATGCGTGAAAGAAATTCCTTCACTATGTGTTGTCATAAGGGTAAAGTTCATCTTCCACTATTAACACAAAATGATTTTTTTAATTCTTTGTATGACGGTCTCACATCAAATGATAAAAATATAAAGAAAAAGTCCAAAAATTATTTTGACAATATTCGAAGCTACAATTCGGCCTATGCTATGGTCAGTTCGGAAGCTAATATTTCGGACACAGTTTTAAGAGGAATTTATCATTTCAAAATTCACGACATATTTTATCACAGAGCAGGACCCATGATCACAGCGCATGGTCGTACGCCAAATTATGCCCAGTTGTATTTTTACGATGTCGATACCGCTGTGAGAGCAATCAAATAAAACTTGCGATGCTGTTTTAATGAAACAAATTTCTGTTGAATTGGATAGAATTAATCCATTTATTCGTTCATTTCGTTCAATGAAAGAACATTGTGATAGAGTATGCAATGCACAAAAAGAGATTTGTATGGCAATTACCGTGAATCGTGATACAGATATACGAAGATATAATGATGCAACTCGAACTGATGTTGCTGTTATATTCACGACTGTAGATGGTGAACCACCATTTGAGAGAAATATGATATCTTTTTCAAAAACAAATGGTGTGGTTAAGAATGTATCAGTATTAGATTCCGCTTTGGATCCATTGGCATATCCTTTACTATTCCCAAATGGAGATTTTGGTTGGCACGTTAATATATCGCATAACGTGCAACATAATTCTAATGGTAGGCAGATTCGAAATAAAGTTACAATGTTACAATTTGCATGTTTCAGATTTGCAATAAGGGATCAATTTAGCTTTTTGCATAAATCGCAAAAACTATTTTTGCAATACATTGTTGATATGTATGTGAGAATAGAAGGATGTCGACTACATTTTATAAGACAGAATCAAGTAAATTTGAGGGCAGATGTGTATAACAATATTAGTGATTATTTGCAAACGAATCAAGTAGGAGATGGTAGCTTAGGTCGTAAAGTGATTTTGCCTTCATCCTTCACTGGGTCTCCGAGAAACATGTATCAAAATTACTTAGATGCAATGTCAATTGTTCAATACTTCGGCAAGCCATCGCTTTTTGTTACAATGACTTGCAATCCGAATTGGGCGGAAATTGTATATAATATTGATCCTAATGAATCATCTCATTTCAGGCCTGAAATAGTTGTGCGTGTATTTAAATCGAAGTTAAAAGAACTCATTTCTGACATTTGGAATAAATATATTTTTGGCAAAGTTGAGGCTCTTATATATACAATCGAATTTCAAAAAAGAGGTTTGCCTCATGCTCACATTTTGATAACTTTATGTGAAAATGACAAAATTGTCGGGCCGGCTGATATTGATAAAATAGTTTGTGCAGAGATACCGGATAAAAATTTGCAGCCAAAATTACATGAATTTGTTGTCAAACACATGATGCACGGTCCATGCGGTGTTTTGAATCCAAGCTCTGTATGTATGCAAGATGGAAAATGTTCAAAACAATTTCCAAAGGATTTTGTACAATTAACGAAAGAATCAGTTAATGGTTATCCGTTGTATAGACGGCGCGATAATAATGTTTCCGTTGATGTTAGAGGAAAGTCTTTAGATAATCGTTATGTCGTTCCATACAACCCATATTTGCTTGCAAAATATAATTGTCACATTAATGTCGAGGTGTGCACTTCAGTCAAAAGTATTAAATACTTATATAAATATGTATATAAGGGTTTTGATAGTGCAACTGTTTTAATTCAAAGTGAAAGCACAAACGAAAATGACCAACAAGTACAAGTTGAAGTAGATGAAGTTAGAAATTTTTTGAATGGTCGATATGTGGGATCAACTGAGGCTATGTGGCGAATATATGAATTTCCTATGCATTTTCAGTCTCATATTATAATTCGTCTTGACATTCATTTGCCACAAAGACAAAATATTATATTTCGCGAAGGCCAAGAAAGACAAGCAGTAGAAAATCCTAAGCTTACGAAGCTATTAGCTTTCTTTCAATTGAATCAAAGTGATTCATCTGCTAATCAATATACGTATATAGAAATTCCATTGCATTATGTTTGGATTGATAGTAGAAAATCTTGGCAAAAAAGACAACGAGGAGGAGATAAAATTATTACTCGGATGTATATGGTGTCTCCCAAAGAAATCGAGCTATTCCATTTAAGATTACTTTTGTTGCATGTAACAGGGCCAAAATCATATGAAGATGTGCGTACATTCAATGGAATTGTTTATAGCACATTTATCGAAGCATGTCATGCTAGGGGAATTGCGTCCAATGATAATGAGTGGAGAGTTTGTCTGAATGAAGCTAAGACATTTAATTCAGCAAAACAAATGCGTAATTTGTTTGCGATTATTTGTGCCTTAAATATTCCAGCAAATGCATTAGCACTTTGGGTGGAATTTAGAGATAATTTAAGCGAAGATTTCGTTAGAGATGGTTGTAGTGTAGATGTTTCTTTTAATAGAGTATTATTGGAAATCGAGGAAATTTTGTTAACACATAATGTTACATGTACGTCACTTGGTTTGCCTACACCTACAATAATGCCAGAATTTACTGATCTCGATATTTTTGATCCTTTTGTAGAAGAATGTTTATTTAATGAGCTTTATGATTGCGCAAATAATGAACAGCGTGATATTATTGATAAAGTTATTCGTGAAGTTCAGTATCACGATATAGGATCAAATGTGTTTTGTTTGACAGCCCATGCAGGTTGTGGGAAAACATTCACACAAACGGCTATAATTCGTAAATTAAATTCCCTTAATCTTCGCTGTATTTCGTGTGCATTTAGTGGAATTGCTTCCACTTTATTGATTGGTGGAAAGACACTCCATAATGTTTTTAAACTGCCTATAAATCTGATGGAAAATACAGTTCCGAATATAAAAAAAAATAGTAGTTATGCCAGATTTATTAATTCGGCGGCATTATTTATAATTGATGAAATTTCGATGTGTCCGTTACAAGTGATAAAATGTATTGATACGTTGTTGAAAGACTTATGCGACGATTCACAAAAAAAACAAATGATTTTTGCTGGAAAAACTGTATTATTATGTGGAGATTTTAGACAAATATTGCCCGTTGTTCCTCATGCATCACGAGCAGTAATGATTGCAAATTGTATTACGAGTTGGGCAGAATTCCCGTTTTTCAATCATATAACGTTAACTCAAAATATGAGAGCACTCCCCGAAGAGTTAGAATTCGTTCAATTTCTAAAGAGAATTGGCAATGGTGAAGATTTAGTAGAAATTCCAGCAAATTTGATAGGTGTTGAATCTAACATAGTACATGATATTTTTGGAGATATTAATGAAACCATTTTGTCAGATAGAATGTTGAAGTTAGTTGTGTTAGCTCCAACTAATGAAGATTGTGGACTTATCAATAACGA
>NW_024032011.1:0-12449 GCF_002237135.1 Teleopsis dalmanni | reverse complement strand
CGACACGAGCACCACTCAATATGGTAAATGCAACAAAAATTTTTTAAATCGTGAATAACAGTAAATAGCAATGCAAAAAATTTACAATATTTTTTCAATGTTAAAACAAAACTTTATAGACAATGTACGGTAATTACGCGTACTCGTTCTCGTATTCGTACAAAAGAAATTATTTTCAAATAATTCCTTATGCAAATCATGCAAAATTGTTATATTATTCTGTTTAATGAATTATTATTATTTAGACATATTGAATTAATTGCTGCAAATTAATTGCTACACTCATTAAATTTGATGAATGTTACCAATATATGAATGAGCTACAATTCAGTTTGAGCAATGAAGCGTAAACGAAACATTGGACCACTAATTTTAAACAGCAAAAAACACAAGCGCAAAAAAAGATTTAATGAAATAAGTGTTATTTAACACTTACTTTGTGCTCAATGGTCGTTTGTAGATTCTTATCCAAATGCACCTTTATAATTTGGGTGCCATCAAATTTGGCACGAATACGTTTGCCTACGATCTCTGCTGGAAACACTAAATCTTCTAAAATAAAATACACAGCAGTTAAACTACGCGAACGGATTATTGCACCGTCTTGTTTTTACGAAAACTTTGTAGTTACTCGTTCACTATCTAAGTCTTTACGGTGCTGATATAACTCTTCCTCTTCAAGTGGTCCTTGCAAACCCTTATGAAATATTTTTCTCATCCACCAGAAACTCCATCTCGAAAATATATTACCGGTTGAGTAGGGATTCTTTGGGCGTTCAATTTTTCTTCTAGTCCGATTCATGTTAAATTTCTTTATTTACAGTTACGTTTGGTTATGATAAACCAAAAATGTAGTAATAAATTCGAAGTTCAAGAAATGAAGATAACCGACACGAGCACCACTCAATATGGTGAATGCAACAAAAATTTTTTAAATCGTGAATAACAGTAAATAGCAATGCAAAAAATTTACAATATTTTTTCAATGTTACAACAAAACTTTATAGACAATGTACGGTAATTATGCGTACTCGTTCTCGTATTCGTACAACAGAAATTATTTTCAAATAATTCCTTATCCTTATGCAAATCATGCAAAATTGTTATATTATTCTGTTTAATGAATTATTATTATTAAGACATATTGAATTAATTGCTGCAAGTTAATTGCTACACTCATTAAATTTGATGAATGTTACCAATATATGAATAAGCTACAATTCAGTTTGAGCAATGAAGCGTAAACGAAACATTGGACCACTAATTTTAAACAGCAAAAAACACAAGCGCAAAAAAAGATTTAATGAAATAAGTGTTATTTAACACTTACTTTGTGCTCAATGGTCGTTTGTAGATTCTTATCCAAATGCACCTTTATATATAATTTGGGTGCCATCCAATTTGGCACGAATACGTTTGCCTACGATCTCTGCTGAAAACACTAAATCTTCTAAAATAAAATACACAGCAGTTAAACTACGCGAACGGATTATTGCACCGTCTTGTTTTTACGAAAACTTTGTAGTTACTCGTTCACTATCTAAGTCTTTACGGTGCTGATATAACTCTTCCTCTTCAAGTGGTCCTTGCAAACCCTTATGAAATATTTTTCTCATCCACCAGAAACTCCATCTCGAAAATATATTACCGGTTGAGTAGGGATTCTTTGGGCGTTCAATTTTTCTTCTAGTCCGATTCATGTTAAATTTCTTTATTTACAGTTACGTTTGGTTATGATAAACCAAAAATGTAGTAATAAATTCGAAGTTCAAGAAATGAAGATAA
Source organism: Teleopsis dalmanni (assembly GCF_002237135.1). NCBI lineage: Eukaryota > Metazoa > Arthropoda > Insecta > Diptera > Diopsidae > Teleopsis > Teleopsis dalmanni. The sequence continues at coordinate 10,664 of NW_024032011.1, read as the reverse complement.
CCGACACGAGCACCACTCAATATGGTGAATGCAACAAAAATTTTTTAAATCGTGAATAACAGTAAATAGCAATGCAAAAAATTTACAATATTTTTTCAATGTTACAACAAAACTTTATAGACAATGTACGGTAATTATGCGTACTCGTTCTCGTATTCGTACAACAGAAATTATTTTCAAATAATTCCTTATCCTTATGCAAATCATGCAAAATTGTTATATTATTCTGTTTAATGAATTATTATTATTAAGACATATTGAATTAATTGCTGCAAGTTAATTGCTACACTCATTAAATTTGATGAATGTTACCAATATATGAATAAGCTACAATTCAGTTTGAGCAATGAAGCGTAAACGAAACATTGGACCACTAATTTTAAACAGCAAAAAACACAAGTGCAAAAAAAGATTTAATGAAATAAGTGTTATTTAACACTTACTTTGTGCTCAATGGTCGTTTGTAGATTCTTATCCAAATGCACCTTTATAATTTGGGTGCCATCAAATTTGGCACGAATACGTTTGCCTACGATCTCTGCTGGAAACACTAAATCTTCTAAAATAAAATACACAGCAGTTAAACTACGCGAACGGATTATTGCACCGTCTTGTTTTTACGAAAACTTTGTAGTTACTCGTTCACTATCTAAGTCTTTACGGTGCTGATATAACTCTTCCTCTTCAAGTGGTCCTTGCAAACCCTTATGAAATATATTTCTCATCCACCAGAAACTCCATCTCGAAAATATATTAGCGGTTGAGTAGGGATTCTTTGGGCGTTCAATTTTTCTTCTAGTCCGATTGATGTTAAATTTCTTTATTTACAGTTACGTTTGATTATGATAAACCAAAAATGTAGTAATAAATTCGAAGTTCAAGAAATGAAGATAACCGACACGAGCACCACTCAATATGGTAAATGCAACAAAAATTTTTTAAATCGTGAATAACAGTAAATAGCAATGCAAAAAATTTACAATACTTTTTCAATGTTACAACAAAACTTTATAGACAATGTACGGTAATTACGCGTACTCGTTCTCGTATTCGTACAACAGAAATTATTTTCAAATAATTCCTTATCCTTATGCAAATGATGCAAAATTGTTATATTATTCTGTTTAATGAATTATTATTATTTAGACATATTGAATTAAGAGAATGTTTTTATTTAATTTGTATGTTTCGTATTTTTTTTCATAGTAATGAGAAATTTTTATTGTGATCAGAATAAAAAAAACACTAAACAAAAACTAATGTTATACAAAATAGATAATAAAAAAAATAATTACTAAAGCTTTTACGCACGTGTGCAAATGTAAACAAAAGAAACTTTTAATAGATGTTAATGATTGGGTTTAATAAAACTAAAAACTTTTTTTAAATGTAATATACTCTTTAAACATTCTGCACATATTTAAGTATTTTGAGAAATGTGACAACATTGCATTTATGATGAAATCCATCAAATTATGTTTGTGTATGTTTATGAGAGAACAAATAGTAGAATGAATAAAAATTAAACAAGAAAATATATTTTCTACAGTATAAGGTAAATGCATACGTAGAAACACACATATATATGATACATATGCATACAGAGAAAAATCACGGAAAAGTAAATAAAGTTTCGGAAAGAAAATTTATAGAAGACAAAAAAAAACAAAAAAAAAACATTTAAAAATATTAGCTACAAAAAAAATAAATTTAAAAGCGACGACAAAAAGTTAAAAAAAAATACATTTTTTTTAATATTTAATAATCAATACTAAGTTTTGTTTTATATTACGTACCTTATCTAAAAGTTGCAGAAAGTAATTTGGCTTCAGCCAGCAGCTTCAGCAAAAATTCACTCAAGTTGAGACGAAGAAGACGTAATAGCTGACGAGTTACGAAGAAAACAAAAAAAAAACAAAAAAATATAAAAAACAATATGAAAAACCGACAATATATAATCGAACGTACGAACGAAAGACAAGACGTCAAGCTTTCTTTAGCTATTTTTACTTGGGAGTTTATTTCTTTTAAATATTTTTTGCATTTTACTTATTTCATTTAAATTTTTTTTTAATTCTGTTTTAATAACTTAGGAGTTAAAATTTACGAACGTCTTGTTAAACACTTCAACGACGACGACGACAATGAATCAACCAGGCAAAATTTGTAGCAAATGTTTACTTGTTTCTCCTTTACTTGTTTTTATTTTTTATATTTTTTGCTTTTTCTTAATACAACAATATTTTAACTTTATAATTTTTTAAATAAGATTCGACTTTTCGAACAAAAAAAAATTCCAGCACACGTTCACAATCGTAGCAAGTTAGAGGCAGACTGAAATATACGACTGCTTGTATCGGAGCAGAAGAGAAATATGAAATTTTTTTTTGCACTACCGACAATAGAATTTAATGCGCTCTCATCGCTCTTTACACAGAATCTACACAATTTCACGCCCAACCAACCAACTAACCAACCACCTTATATGATTAATAATTTTGACCTTGGGCATTGAAAAATATATGCCGGTAGATTAAATGTAAAACTCTTTACGACAAAGATTTTATTTACAAACATATATACATACATGTGAACATATGTATATAAGCATACATATGTTTACTTGTGTATAAAGAAAGGTGATAAATTTTTGAAGATTATAAGCAAATATACATAAAAATATAAATTTGGAATATAAGAAAGATAAATTTTGATAAACTCCATCTCGAAAATATATTAGCGGTTGAGTAGGGATTCTTTGGACGTTCAATTTTTCTTCTAGTCCGATTCATGTTAAATTTCTTTATTTACAGTTACATTTGATTATGATAAACCAAAAATGTAGTAATAAATTCGAAGTTCAAGAAATGAAGATAACCGACACGAGCACAACTCAATATGGTAAATGCAACAAAAATTTTTTAAATCGTGAATAACAGTAAATAGCAATGCAAAAAATTTACAATATTTTTTCAATGTTACAACAAAACTTTATAGACAATGTACGGTAATTACGCGTACTCGTTCTCGTATTCGTACAACAGAAATTATTTTCAAATAATTCCTTATGCAAATCATGCAAAATTGTTATATTATTCTGTTTAATGAATTATTATTATTAAGACATATTGAATTAATTGCTGCAAGTTAATTGCTACACTCATTAAATTTGATGAATGTTACCAATATATGAATAAGCTACAATTCAGTTTGAGCAATGAAGCGTAAACGAAACATTGGACCACTAATTTTAAACAGCAAAAAACACAAGTGCAAAAAAAGATTTAATGAAATAAGTGTTATTTAACACTTACTTTGTGCTCAATGGTCGTTTGTAGATTCTTATCCAAATGCACCTTTATAATTTGGGTGCCATCAAATTTGGCACGAATACGTTTGCCTACGATCTCTGCTGGAAACACTAAATCTTCTAAAATAAAATACACAGCAGTTAAACTACGCGAACGGATTATTGCACCGTCTTGTTTTTACGAAAACTTTGTAGTTACTCGTTCACTATCTAAGTCTTTACGGTGCTGATATAACTCTTCCTCTTCAAGTGGTCCTTGCAAACCCTTATGAAATATATTTCTCATCCACCAGAAACTCCATCTCGAAAATATATTAGCGGTTGAGTAGGGATTCTTTGGGCGTTCAATTTTTCTTCTAGTCCGATTCATGTTAAATTTCTTTATTTACAGTTACGTTTGGTTATGATAAACCAAAAATGTAGTAATAAATTCGAAGTTCAAGAAATGAAGATAACCGACACGAGCACCACTCAAATATGGTAAATGCAACAAAAATTTTTTAAATCGTGAATAACAGTAAATAGCAATGCAAAAAATTTACAATATTTTTTCAATGTTACAACAAAACTTTATAGACAATGTACGGTAATTATGCGTACTCGTTCTCGTATTCGTACAACAGAAATTATTTTCAAATAATTCCTTATCCTTATGCAAATCATGCAAAATTGTTATATTATTCTGTTTAATGAATTATTATTATTAAGACATATTGAATTAATTGCTGCAAGTTAATTGCTACACTCATTAAATTTGATGAATGTTACCAATATATGAATAAGCTACAATTCAGTTTGAGCAATGAAGCGTAAACGAAACATTGGACCACTAATTTTAAACAGCAAAAAACACAAGCGCAAAAAAAGATTTAATGAAATAAGTGTTATTTAACACTTACTTTGTGCTCAATGGTCGTTTGTAGATTCTTATCCAAATGCACCTTTATATATAATTTGGGTGCCATCCAATTTGGCACGAATACGTTTGCCTACGATCTCTGCTGGAAACACTAAATCTTCTAAAATAAAATACACAGCAGTTAAACTACGCGAACGGATTATTGCACACGTCTTGTTTTTACGAAAACTTTGTAGTTACTCGTTCACTATCTAAGTCTTTACGGTGCTGATATAAGTCTTCCTCTTCAAGTGGTCCTTGCAAACCCTTATGAAATATTTTTATCATCCACCAGAAACTCCATCTCGAAAATATATTAGCGGTTGAGTAGGGATTCTTTGAGCGTTCAATTTTTCTTCTAGTCCGATTCATGTTAAATTTCTTTATTTACAGTTACGTTTGATTATGAAAAACCAAAAATGTAGTAATAAATTCGAAGTTCAAGAAATGAAGATAACCGACACGAGCACCACTCAATATGGTAAATGCAACAAAAATTTTTTAAATCGTGAATAACAGTAAATAGCAATGCAAAAAATTTACAATATTTTTTCAATGTTACAACAAAACTTTATAGACAATGTACGGTAATTATGCGTACTCGTTCTCGTATTCGTACAACAGAAATTATTTTCAAATAATTCCTTATCCTTATGCAAATCATGCAAAATTGTTATATTATTCTGTTTAATGAATTATTATTATTAAGACATATTGAATTAATTGCTGCAAGTTAATTGCTACACTCATTAAATTTGATGAATGTTACCAATATATGAATAAGCTACAATTCAGTTTGAGCAATGAAGCGTAAACGAAACATTGGACCACTAATTTTAAACAGCAAAAAACACAAGTGCAAAAAAAGATTTAATGAAATAAGTGTTATTTAACACTTACTTTGTGCTCAATGGTCGTTTGTAGATTCTTATCCAAATGCACCTTTATAATTTGGGTGCCATCAAATTTGGCACGAATACGTTTGCCTACGATCTCTGCTGGAAACACTAAATCTTCTAAAATAAAATACACAGCAGTTAAACTACGCGAACGGATTATTGCACCGTCTTGTTTTTACGAAAACTTTGTAGTTACTCGTTCACTATCTAAGTCTTTACGGTGCTGATATAACTCTTCCTCTTCAAGTGGTCCTTGCAAACCCTTATGAAATATATTTCTCATCCACCAGAAACTCCATCTCGAAAATATATTAGCGGTTGAGTAGGGATTCTTTGGGCGTTCAATTTTTCTTCTAGTCCGATTGATGTTAAATTTCTTTATTTACAGTTACGTTTGATTATGATAAACCAAAAATGTAGTAATAAATTCGAAGTTCAAGAAATGAAGATAACCGACACGAGCACCACTCAATATGGTAAATGCAACAAAAATTTTTTAAATCGTGAATAACAGTAAATAGCAATGCAAAAAATTTACAATACTTTTTCAATGTTACAACAAAACTTTATAGACAATGTACGGTAATTACGCGTACTCGTTCTCGTATTCGTACAACAGAAATTATTTTCAAATAATTCCTTATCCTTATGCAAATGATGCAAAATTGTTATATTATTCTGTTTAATGAATTATTATTATTTAGACATATTGAATTAAGAGAATGTTTTTATTTAATTTGTATGTTTCGTATTTTTTTTCATAGTAATGAGAAATTTTTATTGTGATCAGAATAAAAAAAACACTAAACAAAAACTAATGTTATACAAAATAGATAATAAAAAAAATAATTACTAAAGCTTTTACGCACGTGTGCAAATGTAAACAAAAGAAACTTTTAATAGATGTTAATGATTGGGTTTAATAAAACTAAAAACTTTTTTTAAATGTAATATACTCTTTAAACATTCTGCACATATATAAGTATTTTGAGAAATGTGACAACATTGCATTTATGATGAAATCCATCAAATTATGTTTGTGTATGTTTATGAGAGAACAAATAGTAGAATGAATAAAAATTAAGCAAGAAAATATATTTTCTACAGTATAAGATAAATACATACGTAGAAACACACATATATATGATACATATGCATACAGAGAAAAATCACGGAAAAGTAAATAAAGTTTCGGAAAGTAAATTTATAGAAGACAAAAAAAAACAAAAAAAAAACATTTAAAAATATTAGCTACAAAAAAAATAAATTTAAAAGCGACGACAAAAAATTAAAATATATATTTAATAATCAAAACTAAGTTTTGTTTTATATTACGCGTACCTTATCTAAAAGTTGCAGAAAGTAATTTGGCTCCAGCCAGCAGCTTCAGCAAAAATTCACTCAAGTTGAGACGAAGAAGACGTAATAGCGCTGACGATTTACGAAGAAGACAACAAAAGCGAGGAACAGTTAAAACCTCATAAAAAAACAATATGAAAAACCGACAATATATAATCGAACGTACGAACGAAAGACAAGACGTCAAGCTTTCTTTAGCTATTTTACTTGAGTTTATTTCTTTTAAATATTTTTTGCATTTACTTATTTATTAAATTTTTTTTAAATTCTGTTTTTAATAAACTTAGGAAAGTTAAAAATTTACCGAAACGTCTTGTTAAACACTTTAACGACGACGACGACGACGACGACGACATGGAATCAACCAGGCAAAATTTGTAGCAGATGTTTACTTGTTTCTCCTTTACTTGCTTTTATTTTTTATATTTTTTGCTTTTTCTTAATACAACAATATTTTAACTTTATAATTTTTTAAATAAGATTCGACTTTTCGAACAAAAAAAAAATTCCAGCACACGTTCACAATCGTAGCAAGTTAGAGGCAGACTGAAATATACGACTGCTTGTATCGGAGCAGAAGAGAAATATGAAATTTTTTTTTTGCACTACCGACAATAGAATTTAATGCGCTCTCATCGCTCTTTACACAGAATCTACACAATTTCAGCATCAGCAAAAATTCACTCAAGTTGAGACGAAGAAGACGTAATAGCTGACGAGTTACGAAGAAGACAACAAAAAAAAAAACAAAAAAATATAAAAAACAATATGAAAAACCGACAATATATAATCGAACGTACGAACGAAAGACAAGACGTCAAGCTTTCTTTAGCTATTTTACTTGAGTTTATTTCTTTTAAATATTTTTTGCATTTACTTATTTATTAAATTTTTTTTAAATTCTGTTTTTAATAAACTTAGGAAAGTTAAAAATTAACCGAAACGTCTTGTTAAACACTTCAACGACGACGACGACAATGAATCAACCAGGCAAAATTTGTAGCAAATGTTTACTTGTTTCTCCTTTACTTGCTTTTATTTTTTATATTTTTTGCTTTTTCACAATCGTAGCAAGTTAGAGGCAGACTGAAATATACGACTGCTTGTATCGGAGCAGAAGAGAAATATGAAATTTTTTTTGCACTACCGACAATAGAATTTAATGCGCTCTCATCGCTCTTTACACAGAATCTACACAATTTCACGCCCAACCAACCAACTAACCAACCACCTTATATGATTAATAATTTTGACCTTGGGCATTGAAAAATATATGCCGGTAGATTAAACGTAAAACTCTTTACGACAAAGATTTTATTTACAAACATATATACATACATGTGAACATATGTATATAAGCATACATATGTTTACTTGTGTATAAAGAAAGGTGATAAATTTTTGAAGATTATAAGCAAATATATATAAAAATATAAATTTGGAATATAAGAAAGATAAAATTTGATAAACTCCATCTCGAAAATATATTAGCGGTTGAGTAGGGATTCTTTGGGCGTTCAATTTTTCTTCTAGTCCGATTCATGTTAAATTTCTTTATTTACAGTTACGTTTGATTATGATAAACCAAAAATGTAGTAATAAATTCGAAGTTCAAGAAATGAAGATAACCGACACGAGCACCACTCAATATGGTAAATGCAACAAAAATTTTTTAAATCGTGAATAACAGTAAATAGCAATGCAAAAAATTTACAATATTTTTTCAATGTTACAACAAAACTTTATAGACAATGTACGGTAATTACTGCGTACTCGTTCTCGTATTCGTACAACAGAAATTATTTTCAAATAATTCCTTATCCTTATGCAAATCATGCAAAATTGTTATATTATTCTGTTTAATGAATTATTATTATTTAGACATATTGAATTAATTGCTGCAAGTTAATTGCTACACTCATTAAATTTGATGAATGTTACCAATATATGAATAAGCTACAATTCAGTTTGAGCAATGAAGCGTAAACGAAACATTGGACCACTAATTTTAAACAGCAAAAAACACAAGTGCAAAAAAAGATTTAATGAAATAAGTGTTATTTAACACTTACTTTGTGCTCAATGGTCGTTTGTAGATTCTTATCCAAATGCACCTTTATAATTTGGGTGCCATCCAATTTGGCACGAATACGTTTGCCTACGATCTCTGCTGGAAACACTAAATCTTCTAAAATAAAATACACAGCAGTTAAACTACGCGAACGGATTATTGCACCGTCTTGTTTTTACGAAAACTTTGTAGTTACTCGTTCACTATCTAAGTCTTTACGGTGCTGATATAACTCTTCCTCTTCAAGTGGTCCTTGCAAACCCTTATGAAATATTTTTCTCATCCACCAGAAACTCCATCTCGAAAATATATTACCGGTTGAGTAGGGATTCTTTGGGCGTTCAATTTTTCTTCTAGTCCGATTCATGTTAAATTTCTTTATTTACAGTTACGTTTGGTTATGATAAACCAAAAATGTAGTAATAAATTCGAAGTTCAAGAAATGAAGATAACCGACACGAGCACCACTCAATATGGTGAATGCAACAAAAATTTTTTAAATCGTGAATAACAGTAAATAGCAATGCAAAAAATTTACAATATTTTTTCAATGTTACAACAAAACTTTATAGACAATGTACGGTAATTATGCGTACTCGTTCTCGTATTCGTACAACAGAAATTATTTTCAAATAATTCCTTATCCTTATGCAAATCATGCAAAATTGTTATATTATTCTGTTTAATGAATTATTATTATTAAGACATATTGAATTAATTGCTGCAAGTTAATTGCTACACTCATTAAATTTGATGAATGTTACCAATATATGAATAAGCTACAATTCAGTTTGAGCAATGAAGCGTAAACGAAACATTGGACCACTAATTTTAAACAGCAAAAAACACAAGCGCAAAAAAAGATTTAATGAAATAAGTGTTATTTAACACTTACTTTGTGCTCAATGGTCGTTTGTAGATTCTTATCCAAATGCACCTTTATATATAATTTGGGTGCCATCCAATTTGGCACGAATACGTTTGCCTACGATCTCTGCTGGAAACACTAAATCTTCTAAAATAAAATACACAGCAGTTAAACTACGCGAACGGATTATTGCACCGTCTTGTTTTTACGAAAACTTTGTAGTTACTCGTTCACTATCTAAGTCTTTACGGTGCTGATATAAGTCTTCCTCTTCAAGTGGTCCTTGCAAACCCTTATGAAATATTTTTCTCATCCACCAGAAACTCCATCTCGAAAATATATTAGCGGTTGAGTAGGGATTCTTTGGGCGTTCAATTTTTCTTCTAGTCCGATTCATGTTAAATTGTAGTAATAAATTCGAAGTTCAAGAAATGAAGATAACCGACACGAGCACCACTCAATATGATAAATGCAACAAAAATTTTTTAAATCGTGAATAACAGTAAATAGCAATGCAAAAAATTTACAATATTTTTTCAATGTTACAACAAAACTTTATAGACAATGTACGGTAAAATTACGCGTACTCGTATTCGTACAACAGAAATTATTTTCAAATAATTCCTTATGCAAATCATGCACGAAATCCACGTCGTAGTAAAAGAGAAACAATAATTGAGCTTTACTATCGAAAACAAACATCACAGAAACATTCACAGAAATAAAAAAAACACCCTACAGAGTTAAGGAACTGTTGCGCTAACGCTACCAATTGCCAGATATCGTCGATCCGACGATATCTATAAACAAAAAAATAATCAAATCACCCTGACAAAAATGGTCATTTAAAAATTGTGTTGGTTAAGGTGGTGATAATAACAAATGGTTGCTCTTGTGGATCTTGGTGCGTAATGGTATCAACAAGATTCTTTATAGTTCACTTAACTTCGACCGCAAAGTAGCCTCGTCTCTCCAGGATATTAAAATGCAAACCCGTACAAAACCGATACTTTTTGATATGAGTATCGGTATTTGACAATATCAAGATCAGCACTAAATAATACTGGAGTGTTGTACTCAAAAAAGCACTTCTCGGTGAATGGTTGAAAATAGATTTATAGGTTTATATATAGGTTCTACATGTTTATTTGCATACAAGGGGTAGTTCATTTGTTGACGACTCCAAGAAAATAATTCGAGATCCATTGTTATGTCTCCTATACAAGATCCTAAACAGCATTACCTAAATTATATATATA
>NW_024032010.1:0-12457 GCF_002237135.1 Teleopsis dalmanni | reverse complement strand
TTTTTGGTTCATAAAATACTTGAGTATGGATTAGAAGTAATATTTTATAGAATTCGCAAAAACACTTTTAAAATTAATTGTGTGCATTAAAAATAATACAGATAACGACTTTTAATAAATAAAACTCAATTTGATACAATATTTTCGGCACTACTGTATGCTTTTTATACGAAAGAAAAACGACCCCATTAACGTTTACACTCCGTGTAGCAGGTGCTATTGTATTCACTTTGCCGAGTCAGAGGTCTATACACACACACACATAGTCAATGTGCACAGTATGATAAAAATAAATAAAGCACATAACGATAAGGAAGACGTTTTTATATGGCAACTTGGCTTAAAATCGATAAAAAAAAAAACATGTAAAACAAAAGCATATTTCCATACTTGTGCACACAATAAACCACACCACACATGTTTATATTGTAAAAGTAAATTGAGAAGCATGCACACTCACACATGTACACGCATTAAAATAATAAGAATAACAGCAAATCAAAGCCTCTTCTCCTGCTGTTGCTGTTGCTATTGTTGTTGTTCTTGTTTTTTTTTTTGTTTTTGTTTTTGTTACGTTGTTAACGCTTTTGAGGTCAGCATTAAAAAACCGAAGCATTTGTCTTTACCAGCAACGAAATTTTTGAAGGTGTTTTATATAAATTAGAAAAAAAAAAAAACACACACACACACAAACAAATCAAACTTGATTGTATTTTTCCTTTATTATTTAATGTAGAATTTTTTTCTTTTTTTTTCATTTCCTGAGCTCCTTTATTATAATTTATATATACGCTTGACGTGCATAATTTATAATCAAGAACACACAATAAATGCTTGTAATCCAAAATTTTATCCACTTTGCAGCAAATTTTATTCCATTATTTTTAGTTCAATATCAACAAATTTCTAGTAAAAACTACAACAGCTGGGAATGCAAGCAAGAACTAAAAAAACAAAAATTATTGTTATGAAACCTAAAAACGTTTAACGTTACATAGCGTGAGATTATAAGGACCTTTCTCGGTAAGGACCTGGGTTGGGTGTGAAATGTGTTTGTTGTACGCTTTAGTGGAAGAGCCTTTGAATTTACTTATCGAGTGTTTATTAAATTTATGCAAATAAATTTTCTCATGCATTAAAAATTTATGAAATATTCCTATAGACCAAACCAAGTCATAGGAAACATAGGATGAAGTCCTCGTAATATTCACATGTTGCAAATTGCTGAACTCTGTGTAGAAATCGCCATAATTTCCTCGAACATAGGCATTTAAGTAGGAAAATCTTAATCCATTTATAATTTATAAGTTAATTTATTATAATTGACTTAATTTTCTTTACTTTTTTATTATTACATGGACTGTAATTTAGGTTTATTAATGTTAAACAAAATACTTTATTTATTTTTATTGTTTTACATACTCAGTTTGATATATTTTTAAAAGTATGTCCTTAGATTGTTCTAGTCTATTTTTTACTATTTAAAAAGAAATTCATTATTTATTAATATTGTTTTACATGACCAATTCTATACGTTTTAAGAGGTATGCTTTTAGGCTGTTGGTTGTGCTTTATTTTCTATCACATTTACATGCATATGTAAAGTGATTAAGGGTAATGAAATTAATTATTATTTATTAATTAAATTAATTAATTTATTAGCTTCTGTTAATATGTTATTCCATTTGGTGAATAAGAATTAAAATAAAATACATGAACAGTGCAAAAATCACGTTGTATATTATTATATTATTTAGTTTTTGTTTTCTATTTAAAGAAATTTCGTTAATAATTAAAATAAAATTGCTTTTTGTACAAAAATAAAAAGAATAGCCTACATATATACCTAATTAAAAATAATTTAACATTTAACAAATTAATATACTACAGTACATTAATAATATTTATTCGAAATTGAATTTCTATAACTACGAGAATATATTTACAATTAATAAATGTCAGTCATATCAATCCCCTTCGTATCAATCGAGAAATATATATTGCAGAAACATATCCCGGGAAGTCCCAATCAACCTACTGAAACTGTTAAATTATTTGCTTAATAACAATGTCATATTCCATTCCTTTCGACTCAGTAGCAACACTGTGTTCAAATTTTGTCTAAAAGTTGCTGATTCTATTATTTATTACTTGGCGTTCTAACATGAACAAACTTCGGCGGATAAACTCTTGTATCAGATCTCAAGATCGGCAGTTGGTCCAGACTGTATAAAATATATACCAATCACGTTGCTTCAACTAAGGCGTAACCTTTGTACTAAGGTATCGGTTCTGACGGGTCACCGTGAACTATAAAAACATGCTATTAGACTGAGTTTATCTTATAATGACTTTGATCAGAATTGTGGTTCTACGGATGAGGAGGAAACTTTACTCCCGCTTATGTAATTACAACCCACATTATTAACAAAAATACAGTGTGATAAATCAAATTTTATCTAAAGTCTAAATATTTTAGAAATAGCTGATCCTGAACTTTAATTTTATGTAACAATACGTAGACGCTTAAATATTTTTAATTGATGTCTCAAAATATATTTTTTGGAACACTTTTCTGTAGATTCTTTTTTTACTATCTTAGGAATATATTTTGCAAGAAACTATTTTATCTTTCATAAACCGTTTTTCTACAACTAGTCTTTTTATTGAAATCCAGTATATATTTTTTTTTATATTTTATGAAACACCGGGGTGTATGAATCGGAATATTTAATTTTCGCTTTAAGACTCACAAATAGAAAAAAGAATACTATCATAATTTCTAAATATATATTTTATATTTTTTGTGTGGAAGTCTTTTGGTTTAATAATATGAACCGTTTTATCAAAAGGAAATTTTTTGCTTCATATAGCACACTTGATATTAAATAATAATTAAGTAATATATCACAGATTCACAAGTGAGAGCACAGTGTTTGCTTAAGTAAAGTATAAGTGCCATAAATCTTAGGATTGTAGCTTGAAAAGTATTCCAATTAAAACTTTTGAAATAGATTTATGCAAATTGCCTTCCAAATTTCTTATTCAAATATTTATAAATATTGGTTTCGAAATCATAAAATTTAGTTTGAGATTCTCACTTCTCATTTTATTTTCAGTCAGAAGTTATGATTCAAACAAACAAAAGTATCAAATATTAATTATGAATTAAATTTTATGAATATGAATTTTTATGACAACTTTAAAGTTGTGATATAAAATTGAGATAAATTTACTACTGAAAAAGAACTGTTGTGATTCTAAAGTAGTTTGTTAGATATTATTTGTATTTAAATAATACTAAGCTTTTATAGTTTAAACATATTTTAATTAAATAATTAAGTAACTATAAATTAAATTAAGTAACTATAAATTATATACAGGGCTTCTACAAGCTTTATATAAATGCCTCTTGGCTCTCAAAAGTATACATAGTAGAATATTACCAAGAAAAGAAATTTATTTCATTAAAATTTCTAGTAAGCCTTGCTTTAACATGTATATGATACACTGATGAAAATCTAATAATCGCTAAGATTATGTGCTGATCTGTCTCTACAGCCAACCAACGATCTGACTGACAGGTCAGAGTCTATTAGCGGCATTTGCATTCAAATGCAGTGACAAATGGTAGCAATAATGAAGACTGAATTGGGATTCATAATTTAAGAAATTAGATAACTATCCAAAAACGAAGCTCTAATCCCTCCTCAGATTATCAAAATGCTTTGATATCCCGCATGCTGCCTATAACAAATTTATATAAAAATATTGCTCCATTTGACATAACATATTTGAGATCAGTAAGAGATCAGGAACTCTATGTATGACTTACAGTTAGCCATATTTGCCATATCTAACCTATTATAGTTTGTGCTGATGCAAATATCTATAAAAATATTGTTCCATCTGACATATCTGAAATCAGTAGAAGACCAGAAAGTCTATGTATGACTTACAGTTAGCCACATTTGCCATATCTAACCTATTATAGTTATAGGTATAGTAGGTATAGTAAACATTGAAATTTTATTATTAAATTGCTTATAAAATCAAACGGTTAATTAATAGTTATCTAGTTAAGTTAATATAAAATATATCCTTCCTGAAAAATTCTCTAACACGAAATTTTTATTTTATTTTATTTTTATACTACTTTTGTACTATTTCACTGTTAATATTTTATTACCAATATTAAATACAAAACTTTTATATTTCTAGAAAATTGGAGTAAAATAGTATTTTTTACGTAAAAATATTCTAATTAAAATTTTTATGTTCTACCTATAACAAAAAATCTATTTCAAATAGAAAAGTTTTTAAGTGTAAAAAAATATAACTACAAAAATTAATAAAAATTTATTGAATAAAAATGTAAAATGTTCTAAATTGGTATACATTAGCTTTAATATAATTTCACTTAAAATGCATATTTTTGCAATATGTGATTATTCGCATATATAAATTCTCATGAGAAATAAGGTAGCAACTTAATATTAATGTTCAACTTTACTGAATTTGCCCCATATATTTCTATTTTTCACTCACTAATAAAATATTCAAATATAACATTACAATAACTTTACGGAAATCAATTTACATATGTCAATACTTCTATATGCGATATGCTTAGGTTGAAATTAATATGAAATATGATTGTCAATCCTTAAATCAAACACAAATGATTGATTGTTATAGGAAAAAGGACCCATTTGTCATTGAAAGTAAAATTAAATGCATATTTAATTTGTTTCTAGTAATATTATTTCCATTTATTTCTTATTTCTAGTAATATAATTACAATATAATTTTGTTATTTAATTATTGTCTTACTGTAATATAAATTTTTAATAAAATTATTACAGACTAAAAGCTTTAATTATCATTTTTTTGGATTTAATTACCAATTTTTTTATTTCAATTAATATTGTTAGCATTCACCTTGGATTTAATTACACTGAAATTCATAAATAAATCTCTACTTTACCGACAACTGTTAGTCAATCTAAGTCAAGATTAATTAAACTTTAGTTAAATAAGCAACTATACACATAGGAATATGCATGACTTAAGATCTCTTCCTTGCAGTAACTTAAAGAAAAATATAATTAATTTTACCGAAATGCTCTACGGCAGATATTACAATTTTGTTGACCATTGTGAACATTAATCATTGTCTATCGTCATTTAGCCTACAAACTACGTAGACCTCACTGCAGGTGACTTGACAGTTGATATCAGGAATCGGAATAAACGCCATGAAACTTTTAATTTGCATATTCACTTGTGCATTTCATATGGGCCGCATCAAACGTTACTGAGTTCTAGCTAAATAGAGGACAAAACTTCACATGACAGAATTTCATGACCCTGGGCAAAATTTCTTTATCTTATTTGCCAATTTGAAACTGTATGGTTTATGCATGAGCATTTCCAATAGAAACGTACCCAAGTTGTATATTTGAATTATCTAAAATTTTCAGTTAAACCATGGAATCGCGTAGGTACTGTCAAATTTTGCAAATTGCTTGCCTAAAGCTGATATGCTAATTTTATGATACTAAAATGTGAAAGGGGTTTTATTGGAAATTATTAGTTACGAATTTTAAATTTATTACTATATATTTTTAATGTTACTAAAATTTGACTTTTACAATGTCTTTATAAATTAACAAAAAAAAAAATGTTACTCATACGCTATGTGGTCTACTTTCAATGTAAAAAAAAAAAATTTATTAAACGTTTTAATAAATATATTTATTTCGTAAATTTTTATTTAATAAAAAAAATTTAATTAAAAATGCAGTAATTTAAATTATTTTAGAACAGAGATACCCAAAAACAGGATCAGCTTTAGTAATAATTTATTATTAATAATTTATTACTGATTTAATAAGGATTTAATTCATCATATTACTTGATATATTAAAAAATTTAATTTTTAATATAAATTACATAAATAAAATTTGACAAAATTGTTAAATAAAATAATCCAACGGCGCTGGATGTTTAATGTTCTTCAAATCTAGCAACACAGATAGGTTTGCCATAATAAATTATAAATAAAATTATTTTTATGATATTTTATTTCATAAGAAAAAATATAGAGATGGGTTTTTTATGGCATGTAGTTATATCGCAGGGAAAAATTAAGTTTGTATACCAAATATAATGAAAAAATTCTGTACAACAGTAATCAGATCTATGATAGCCTATAGAACAATAATCTAGAAAAAATGCATAAAGCAATAAATGGTTGTCAATACATTGACCAAGGTATACACATGAGCGTTTACAGAAGTGACCTGAAAATATCGAACAACATCCAAATAGTGTTCTTAGAAAATACTAGCAAGTTCAGATGAAAAATGCTTTTATTATCGCTCAAGATTAAATCAGTTAAGACATCTGCATAAATCATCAAATGTATAAGATTTTCACCGAAAAGAAGTTCATAGGTTTCTCCAAGATAATCGAAATCTACAGGTAGAACGACTATAATTTACAAGAGAAAATAAATGCGATGGATAAATGAGCTTACTACTATCGGAAACACAACAAACAAAATAGAAAAATAGCCTTCAATGCACTCAATTCTTATCAGGTGTTATCAGATGGAGAGTCTAGAAATACTAAATATATACTTAATCAAAACAATCAGAATTCACATAATTTTATGGATTCCATGGATCCCTAGGCATGTTTGAAAAAAAGACAATAAAAATGCAAATTAACTTTTTAGGAAAGAAATCACATCTTTCCTTAATCTTTAGGTAAATTGCTTACATCAATCAAGCAGAAATACTCGCGATCTATATGTATTACTTAAATATAATTACCAAATTCAATAGCGTAGCTAGAATTGTATAAAATGGGGTATATATTTTTTGTGAAAATATTTTTAGCAACGCATTTATGTATGCACGCAGAAAATAGTATTCTTATTGTCCCTTAAATAAGAGAGGGGGCCACGTGGAGGCTGTGTGTCAATTTGGAGATACTAGTGACAAGGAGCGCACTAGAATTCACCATGTTCAATGCAATCAGGCACTTTACTTTATATGTCCAATCCCTATATAGTCAGCAAAAAATTCAGTTACTTAAAAATAATAAAAAAGTTTTTGTTGTTGCAATTTCACTTCTGTTCGATAAAAACATTCTATTGAAAACAACAATTTATATTAAGCATTTTGTTTTTTTTCGTTATAACAGACGTTAAAAATCAATTTATTCTCATATGAAAAGTTTAAATTAATTTCGTTTTATTTTTATAAAATTTTAAGTTTTATATTAATATCAATAAAACTTTACATATGAGCACATACGAACCCACATAAAAAAATCTCAACTAATTCCCAAATGTGTCAAAAATATTGGAAAGTTGACAATACATATTAGGTTTTTGATAAGAGAGTTTCCGCAAAAAATGTCAAATTGATTGACACTTAATTCTTTCAATTTTGACCAACAAATATGTCCGCGTCAGCAACTAAAAGGAAATTTTGAGACTTTTTTAACAATAAATTAAAAAAACTTTTTTTTTTAATTTTATTGAAAGTACTTATTCAAAATACTTTAAGAATAAGTTTAAGCATTTTTAAGTTTTTATTTGCTTAAAATTTTTGCATCCAAAAAAAAAATCACTACTTTTTACGGAATGGATTGACCAGTATTGACCAGTAGAGAAATTTGATTACAAAAAGCCAAAAATTCATTTATTAGTTTCTAAATTCAATTCTATCCATTCCTAGTCACGTTTTATTTTAATTAAAACTTTCACAAATAATATTTACTTAGGAGTTAAAATCAATATCCTCATCAAACATTGACTCAAGTAGGATTTATAAATTGAATTTGGCAACATATTGCACTGCAAGCTTCACAGCAATTTAATCCTATTTGTACAATATACACAAATTGCTTCAACTCACTCTTAGTTTTACTTATCCTTTTTACATTTTGATTAATCATAAAATCATATTAAATAATTATAATATAATTTAAAATCCTAGAAGCAATTGTGAAGCTTTCCGCAAGCGCATAATTTCATTAAAAATGCACTTAAAATGTGCAATATACACAAATTTTGTTACTCATACGCTGCGTTGAACAGGGAATTTTGCTTCAACAAAATATTAATTTTTAAAGTAATATTCGTAATATTCGCAAAGCCATTTTTATAATATAATAAAAGGATAACTGCTTTTAAATATTGTATTAATTTGAGATTGACCCATATTTGTTGTAGTTTGGACCAACAAATCTGTTAGGTCTTAAAAGACTATTTTGAGACCTAATACAGATTTCTTTGTATTTTTAAATATAATGTAACTAAATTGTTTTGAAAATAAATTCAAAAAATTAGTTCTTTACAATTTTACTAAAAGTATTTATTAAAAATGTATTTAGAATAAGTGTAGACAATTTCTGAGTTTATATATTATGATTAAAATGTTTATGTCCCTATAAGAAAATAAGAAAGTCCCTATATCGAATGGAATGGCGAAACGGTTAAAAGTATAGAAAAAAAAATGTGGCAATAAAGAAAGAAATATATAGAATATTATTTTTACAATGATGTACACTCTAAATAATGTATAGACCATAATATACTGCTGGGACACGAATTAATTACTGAAACAATACATATTTATATAATATTAATTTAATTATTATAATACAACAATTATATTATTATATTATATATATAATGTTATATACATATATTTCGTTATATTTATTATGTATTATTACATATATATATTATTTATATTTTATTTTCTTTCATATTTAAAATATTTTAAAATTAATCATATTTATTTAGTTTTTATTTAACAGTAAGTATAATTTTTTAAATTGCTTAAAAAGTAAATGGTAAAAGTGTTTTTTAAACTAAAATTTATTAGTTTATTTATACTAATTAAGATTACTTGACTAACGATAGAATGAATTAATAATTAAATAAAATAAATCAAATATTATTCAGGGAAATTTTAATAATTATGTTTAAATTTTAAATTTTCTCTAAAAAAGTAGATGTTTTGAATGGAAGAACGTTTAATAGTAGAGAAAATTAATTTCAAAAATCAATTTTTAATTTAGCGATTTTTAATTAAAAGTAGTTGATAGTGGAGAATATTATATATTAAAATTAATTTTAACTAAGTATTAAATAAGTTTTTTAAATAAGAAATTAATTACAAAAATAAAATTTTAATTAATTGAATTTTTAATTAAAATTAGTTAACAACGAAAAATATTATATACAAAAAATAATTTTAATTTATTGAAGTTTTAATTAAAAATAGTTAACAGCGAAGAAAATTAAATACAAAAATTTATTTCAATGTAAATAAATTTTTTAAAATTAAATTGCTAATGGTTAATAAAATTAGTATAAAAATTGATTTTTTCTTAAAGAAATAAAATATCTAAGTAAAAAGTAATAATTAAATAAAAATATCAAAGTAATAAATTAAAGTAAAATAAATTGATTAAATTGATAATAGTAGAGCGAATTATCTCCTTCCAATTTTTCATTAAATGAAAATACTGAAAATACTAATACTAAAAATTAGTTATTAATTAAAAAAATAATAATATCGAAAATTAATTATAAAAATTAGTATTAAATTTAATAAATATTTTAAATAACGATTATAAATGGTGGAGAAAATGATTTATAAAAATTAATTTTCAATTAAATAAATATTTTAAATAAAAATGTTTGATACTTGAGACAATTAATGTTTAACTTTAGTCTACAGTTCCCGAAGAGGACCATCAAAAAGAGCCGTCAAAGATATTGGAAATACTTAACGTCTCATTAATTTAAAAAAAAATTATGACTAAATAGAGCCACCGTGTTTAAAATTAAGCTAATAGTCCATAAAAACAAATTTAAAAAAATTTTAAGAACTAATATTTGTGATTTTCTTCACATATAAATAAATTAATTATGTAAATTGTTTAGAACTACTATTGCTTTTTTTTTAAATTTAAATTCTAACATACCTTTGTGAAAATTTTTTAATTATTACACGATAAAATCGAGTGCACTAATTTTATTTATATTCAAAATTTGAATTTTTAACTGCCAATAGCAAATTGCAGATGACAAACTTTGTGCTTTTGAAAGTAGAATTTTTAAACTTGACAATCAGAAAGAAAAACACGCGCTAAAAGAACCTTTCGGACCGAACGCTTCAATTGATTTGTGGTACTGGTTTGGTTATGTTGAGTACGATTGGTCGGAATATACCGAAAACAAAGTACACCACTTTTCAGATTTAGAGCAACTAGTTAAGGACGAAGTGAAAATGGCACATATATATGAAATTCATATACAACAGGAGGTGAATAAAAATATTTAGTTCAAATGAAAATGGAACATAAAAATTACTGTGACCATAACCTAACCGCCAAATAAAGAAATATTTTTAGGTTAAGCTTTAATTTAAAAAACTTTTTCTCATAACTAAACCTTAATTTTACTTTCAGTTTTTTTTTGCGAAATATATTTATTTTTGTTTATTATCTTTTTACAGTTTTTTTTCTCTGTTCTGTATTAAATTTTTATACATCCAATATTAGAACATATTTCATTATATTTAATTTTTTTTAATTTACAAGTTTTACATTATCCTAAAAGTGTACGCTTAAAGCTTAAAGCCATAACTTTGCTAACTTTATGAGGTGAAATAAGAAAACTGTTACACTAGTGTTGACTAAGTCATTTTTCACCTTATTATGTTAAATAAGTTGTAAATGTACTGTTTGTAATATTTTATATAATTTGAACTAGATACATAAAACAATATTCAACACGACAATAAGTATTTATTTATTATATTTTATTAATTAAGAAAATTTTTTTATGAAACACATTTATAACTTTTCTTATAATTTATTATTTATTTTTTAAATAGTTTTTTAAAGTAGTTGGAAGCAAAGGTTCATGTTTATATTGTATTAAAATTAGATACAGTTATATGAAAAAAACATGGAATTCCTTAATCAGTTTTCAAAGTCTTATACTATTATTTAAATTATTATATTTACAATAAAATAAATACCTGTTTTTTGAATTTTATTTGAATATTTGAAAACAGTGCCAATAACATACCTGCAATAAAAGTATATATTATGTAAACATATTAAAAAATTAAATAAAAAATATTTAAATTAATTTAGAAAGAAATTAGTAACCACTTATCTAAAATGTTCAAATAATTTTTTTAACGATTTTAAATATTAAAAATCACCAAAAATTTTTAATTATAAAATATTTTTATGTATAGAAAATACAAAAATGATTTAGTAGAAGAGTACATACATAACTTAGTTAGTAAGGAAACTAGGCCATAATATATCTATTTCATTATTTTTATTAAACATCAAATTAAAAAAATCTATTTTTATTTTTAAATTAAAATTGAATTTCAAATTAGCATTTGCGTGCATTTAATTATATAAAAAATAATATATAATATATAAAGAATTAACATGCAAATTAATATAACAGCAACAAAAATAATTATGCTAATTATTAACATATTTCTGTTAAATAACAGAAACTTAGAAACATTAAAAACACAAATAAACAAGCAGTGCCTTGCAAACAATAAATTAACACCGACACACACACATTCAAACTGTTAACAATGTTAAACAATCAATCGTGCTCAAATAAAAGCTCACCACACACCATTTAGTGCAGATTGTGGCTAAAACGAATTAACATCAAATTTAAAATCGAGATCCAAATTTTTTAACGGATTTCGACGAATTTTTTTGCTGCCATGATGATGATGGTGGTGTGGTATGCGTATGTCCACTTCCACTTCTTCATTGTTAAGCCATTGTTGATATAATTATTAAATAAAATTGAAAGAAAGAAAAAAGATAAAGAAAAAAATAGAAAAAACAGAATAATTTATATATATATATATTTCAAACATTTCGCTAAAAAGCTTTAAAAATATAAGCTTTTCATGTGTTAAATTTGATACTACGTATAAAATTTTATTATTATCGTATAAAGCTTGTAACAATCCTTATTGAGGTGAATTGCTCAAAGTGTTAAAAAACAGTCACGTCGAAAAATATTATATTCATTTTTCAAAAAAATTTTTGTATTATTTAATCATTCCTAATAATATATATTATATGTTTCTAATATAAAAATATTTTTTTAAAATTTCAAAATATGTTTACAACAACAAACAAATTTTGTAAACATTTAAAATGTACATTAAATTTACTTTGAAAACTCATATAACACCGAATAATTAAAATTAAAATATATAATAGTTTGGGTTAAATATTTTGTACATATCTTTATATTTACATATAATAAATAACATATATATGGGTTATTCTTTTACAAGCGGAACGGTTTTCAATCTCATCAATTCCGATTTGAGCTGGTTAATTATCTTTGCAATAAAAAAATTTC
>NW_024032009.1:0-12462 GCF_002237135.1 Teleopsis dalmanni | reverse complement strand
CCAATTATCCATAGTTGCTGTAACAAAATCTTAGCTTTGATGATAAGTGGAGTAATTAGACCCAAAGGATCATATAAAGATGATGCTAATGACAAAATGTTTCGTTTAGTATGACTTGCTGGTATATTGGTTGATTGAAAAGTGAAGCAAAAATAGTCTTCTTTCGTATTCCATAACATTCCAAGTGGGCATGCCATATCTCTTGCAGTCTCAATATCTGTAAGTTTAACATTTGGTGCAGTGATGTTAACATTGTTACTATTCCACTTTGTTAACGATAAGTTGTAAAAATCCAATATTTCGGTAGTTTCATTTTTGATGGCTTGCAATGTCTCCAAGTCATCTGCTCCTGAGATCATGTCATCGACATAAAAATCCCTTTTTAATATCATTTTACCTGTTTCTTTACGGTAAGGATAGTTATCTGCAATGTAGTGTAAGCACCTAGTTGCAAGAAATTGCGCAGAACTCGTACCATATGTAACAGTATTCAGTTGATAAACTGAAATATTTTGCGATTTATGCTCACGCCACAAAATTAGTTGAAAATTGCGATCACTTCGATGTAGCCAAAATTGTCTATACATTATTGTTATGTCAGCCGTTATTCCATATTGATATAATCGAAATCTTAATAATGTTATTACAAGTTCATTTTGGATTGTAGGGCCCACTACACGTAATTTAGTAGTTGTGCTATCTGGTTTAATTACATAATGATGTGGGATAAAATAGTGGGGAGAATTTAAATCCAAATCCTTAACCATCGACATATGTCCGAGATTTTCATAATCTTGCATAAATTTCACATATTCCAATTTTAACTCAATATTGGAGTCAAGTCTTCTTTCCATAGATAAAAATCTTCTTAATGCATTTTTCTGAGAATTTCCAAAAGTACTTGTGTCGCCTTTGAATGGCAACCTTGTCATAATTCGGCCATCGTTACTGAGAGCTACAGAAAGTTGGTTTCGCATTGCTGTTCTTCTACTGACTATACTGATGGTGGATGAACTGGTTCCTCTATCTGCCACAACCGTTCCAAGTTCGCATTAATTGTATCCAAGCTAACAACACAATGGGATGAAACAATTTTGGAATCTTTAGTAGAACAATATTTTCCTGAAATAATCCAGCCGAACAAAGTTTTTTGTAAAGTCGGTAAATTCTCACCAAGTTTTATTTGGCCTACTGCTAGCAGTGAAAAGAAAGCTTCTGCGCCAAGTAACATATCAATTTTTTGGCGTTTAGAAAATGTCGGATCAGCTAATTGAAGATTTTCAGGAATTTGCAACTCTCATTAGGGTGATATCCAGAAATTCTTTTGGTAACGAGAAACTCAAGTGCTGCTTCAAAACTGTTTAACCTTGAACGTATCGTACTTATAGTTTTGTGTTTAATATTTATTGATGCAGCTCCTACACCAACAAGACTGTTTTCACTTCGTGACTTTTTTAGATGAAGTGCATTACACATCGATTCCGATATTAAATTGACCTGCGAGCATGAATCTAATAACACTCTACAGAGTTGAAAAGTACCAGATGCATCTTTAGCTAACACCATTGCTGTTGCCAAAAGCACCACTGATTTTACCCGAGCAGAAGTATCGTCTGGAACTAGTGTACTAGTGTGTACATGACTTAGAGGTGATATTGTTTGCTCACATAAAGGTTCCATATTAGATGATGCACCAGTATTATGTAAAAGTGAATGATGTCGTTTTTTGCACATTCGGCATGAATACGTTGATGGACAATGTGTGCTAATGTGATCTTTCCGGAGACAATTAAAGCATAGTTGGATTTGCTTCGCCTGTTGACATCGATTTTCAATTGATAGAGCTAAAAAATTTGGACAATTAGTAATATAATGACCAGGTTTTAAACAATATACACAATGAATCTGACTTGTAGACTTTTGTTTCGTCATTAAGATGTGCTTGAAAGGTTTACGAACACTAGTACGCTGCAACTCTTGGTTGATTGTAGCCTTTGGCTTGGCCTTTGCTAGTACCATTAATTGTTGATAATTGTTGATAATGTTGCAAGATGCTTGACATCAAGATGCTTGACATCTTGCAACATTCCAGCCAAGTTGGTAGTTTCGTATAGTCGTGACATTCATTCCATTTACGTTTCGTCTCACTATCCGCTTTCGTCATCACCAAATGAATCATGATTGCATCACATATCTGTTCGTGTGATCCCAGTGATTTAAGCGAACTATATAAAGCCGAAATGTTGTCCACTAATTGGCGAAGTTGAGTCGAATCAGGCATAATACATTGTGGTTCATCAAAAAGTGTTACAATGCCTTCCAGAAATATGAGAGGGTCATTGTCGTATCGCTCTTTGAGTCTTTGGAGAGCCTTCGGATAGTTGTCTTCCGTTATCTGGAACGCCTTTACTGTAGCTAACGCTTCCCCTTGAAGACACGATAACAAATGGTTGAATTTTTCAATTGATGTCAAGAGCGAATCACTATCTACAAGGTTTTGAAAAATATGTATAAAATTTTTGAATTCAAGATATTTGCCGTCAAACTTAGGCAACTTTAAATGTGGCAATCTGTTTGACGGCAGCTGCGGTAACGAGAAAGTTTGCTCATGGTAGCTTTGTCTCCCCCGTCCATCAACTAATGACAATATTAAACATTTTGTACTTACGTACAGCTCATCGATGTCAGAGCGCGCTGAATCTATAGGACAATATCGCTCTATCTGATTCTGGTAGTAAGATACCTGCTTATAATATGCATCTAGCATCCCAAGTCTACACTCCAATTCCGTTGACGATAAAGTTTTGTTGTTCTCAACAATATTTTTAATTCGCGTTATTCTGCCTTTTGTAGATGCTCGCTGCTGTTTTAATTCTTCTAACGAAGGCAATGGCGGCAGAGAATTTGACGCTAAAGTCGCATTGTTTTCGGCAGCGCTGCTCGCTGCTGCATTATTAGAATTTTGCATCACCGAAAGCAAATGCAAAACCGAAAATAAAACAAAAAAAAACCAACTAATGTTATGAAGGTTAATAACCTGAATGATTGTCAAGGTTATTGTAAAATTGAACAACTGTTGTTTATTTTTTAAGTTTTAAACAATTACTGATGTAAGAGACTATTAATATCAAGTTTTTAATATTAATTTGAAAGACCTTTAGCCTTTATTTATATCAAGTCTTTAATATAAATTGAATTTAATTTGAAACACTTTTAGTCGTCATTTATATCAAGTCTTTAATATAAATTGAATTTAATTTGAAACACTTTTAGTCGTCATTTATATCAAGTCTTTAATATAAATTGAATTTAATTTGAAACACTTTTAGTCGTCATTTATATCAAGTCTTTAATATAAATTGAATTTAATTTGAAACACTTTTAATAGTTAATTTATCATAAGTCTTTAAAATAAATTTAAGATAATTTCAAACACTTGTTTTTAGGCACACTACGGTCGTGTCCTGTCATGGTCGCCAATGATCGAAAACTATTTAATTTAATAGTTTTTTCTATTCTCTTTGATTTTATATAAATCCAAACGCACCTTTTGCTTGAGTAGTTCACATACCACTGACTTTATTTTTAAAACATATTATTAACAATAGCAAAAAAAGCAAAACAAAAGGAAAGCTGCGGCTATTAAAAGCTTTTTTGTTAGTTGTAAATAAATATTAAATAATTGAACTTAAAATAAGTATACGAGAACCTAATTGACTTAACATACCGGCCCCCATTGAGACCGTCAGGTTCAATTAATTGGTAATACAGCTAGCTTCGTAATTGGTTTGAGTTGTGTAAAACTACTATATTCTTGTGAAAATAGTGTTGTTGAATAATATATACAATATGCAACAGAGCGCGTTGTATTTCATTTATCACGAATAATGATTGAATTTGTGCCTCGTGCTTGTGATGCCATCTTAGCATCAGCGCAACCATACGTAGACATTTGTTATAATTGCTTATCTGATGAAGTCTCTGTTGCAAATACGACAGTTTGATATCTTCCAAAATGCACACTAGTTTGCGAATTTCTAACTTGCGGTCGTCAACTGTTAGTTGATTTATTGAATGTTCTGGCCAGTTTGGCCACGGCAACATTAAGAATGAAGGTCCTTTGAACCAATTTGATTACAGAAATTCTGGGACGGTAGACCCTCTAAAAACGAGATCAGCTGGATTCTGATCGGTTGGTACATGGCATCCAGCATCCAGCAAGAAGATGGGCGGCACACAATTCAAGACGTGGTAATGATCTTGCTTTCACAGGAGCAACTCGGGATTTGGAAGTTAATAAATGAACATTAACATTGCCAAAATTATCTTGACAACGTAGATAGATGCAATATCCGTATGCTCTAATTGATGCGTCGCTGAAGCCATGTACTTGCATGTTAATTGAGTTCTTGATTCGAGTGAACTTAGGAATTTTAAGAAGTACCACTTGATGCAAATCAGCAAGAATTTTGTTCCATGTTGTGTAAATTTCTTAAGGTACGGATTCATCCCAATCACATCCAATTATCCATAGTTGCTGTAACAAAATCTTAGCTTTGATGATAAGTGGAGTAATTAGACCCAAAGGATCATATAAAGATGATGCTAATGACAAAATGTTTCGTTTAGTATGACTTGCTGGTATATTGGTTGATTGAAAAGTGAAGCAAAAATAGTCTTCTTTCGTATTCCATAACATTCCAAGTGGGCATGCCATATCTCTTGCAGTCTCAATATCTGTAAGTTTAACATTTGGTGCAGTGATGTTAACATTGTTACTATTCCACTTTGTTAACGATAAGTTGTAAAAATCCAATATTTCGGTAGTTTCATTTTTGATGGCTTGCAATGTCTCCAAGTCATCTGCTCCTGAGATCATGTCATCGACATAAAAATCCCTTTTTAATATCATTTTACCTGTTTCTTTACGGTAAGGATAGTTATCTGCAATGTAGTGTAAGCACCTAGTTGCAAGAAATTGCGCAGAACTCGTACCATATGTAACAGTATTCAGTTGATAAACTGAAATATTTTGCGATTTATGCTCACGCCACAAAATTAGTTGAAAATTGCGATCACTTCGATGTAGCCAAAATTGTCTATACATTATTGTTATGTCAGCCGTTATTCCATATTGATATAATCGAAATCTTAATAATGTTATTACAAGTTCATTTTGGATTGTAGGGCCCACTACACGTAATTTAGTAGTTGTGCTATCTGGTTTAATTACATAATGATGTGGGATAAAATAGTGGGGAGAATTTAAATCCAAATCCTTAACCATCGACATATGTCCGAGATTTTCATAATCTTGCATAAATTTCACATATTCCAATTTTAACTCAATATTGGAGTCAAGTCTTCTTTCCATAGATAAAAATCTTCTTAATGCATTTTTCTGAGAATTTCCAAAAGTACTTGTGTCGCCTTTGAATGGCAACCTTGTCATAATTCGGCCATCGTTACTGAGAGCTACAGAAAGTTGGTTTCGCATTGCTGTTCTTCTACTGACTATACTGATGGTGGATGAACTGGTTCCTCTATCTGCCACAACCGTTCCAAGTTCGCATTAATTGTATCCAAGCTAACAACACAATGGGATGAAACAATTTTGGAATCTTTAGTAGAACAATATTTTCCTGAAATAATCCAGCCGAACAAAGTTTTTTGTAAAGTCGGTAAATTCTCACCAAGTTTTATTTGGCCTACTGCTAGCAGTGAAAAGAAAGCTTCTGCGCCAAGTAACATATCAATTTTTTGGCGTTTAGAAAATGTCGGATCAGCTAATTGAAGATTTTCAGGAATTTGCAACTCTCATTAGGGTGATATCCAGAAATTCTTTTGGTAACGAGAAACTCAAGTGCTGCTTCAAAACTGTTTAACCTTGAACGTATCGTACTTATAGTTTTGTGTTTAATATTTATTGATGCAGCTCCTACACCAACAAGACTGTTTTCACTTCGTGACTTTTTTAGATGAAGTGCATTACACATCGATTCCGATATTAAATTGACCTGCGAGCATGAATCTAATAACACTCTACAGAGTTGAAAAGTACCAGATGCATCTTTAGCTAACACCATTGCTGTTGCCAAAAGCACCACTGATTTTACCCGAGCAGAAGTATCGTCTGGAACTAGTGTACTAGTGTGTACATGACTTAGAGGTGATATTGTTTGCTCACATAAAGGTTCCATATTAGATGATGCACCAGTATTATGTAAAAGTGAATGATGTCGTTTTTTGCACATTCGGCATGAATACGTTGATGGACAATGTGTGCTAATGTGATCTTTCCGGAGACAATTAAAGCATAGTTGGATTTGCTTCGCCTGTTGACATCGATTTTCAATTGATAGAGCTAAAAAATTTAGACAATTAGTAATATAATGACCAGGTTTTAAACAATATACACAATGAATCTGACTTGTAGACTTTTGTTTCGTCATTAAGATGTGCTTGAAAGGTTTACGAACACCAGTATGCTGCAACTCTTGGTTGATTGTAGCCTTTGGCTTGGCCTTTGCTAGTACCATTAATTGTTGATATCGCCTGTCAAGCATCTTGCAACATTCCAGCCAAGTTGGTAGTTTCGTATAGTCGTGACATTCATTCCATTTACGTTTCGTCTCACTATCCGCTTTCGTCATCACCAAATGAATCATGATTGCATCACATATCTGTTCGTGTGATCCCAGTGACTTAAGCGAACTATATAAAGCCGAAATGTTGTCCACTAATTGGCGAAGTTGAGTCGAATCAGGCATAATACATTGTGGTTCATCAAAAAGTGTTACAATGCCTTCCAGAAATATGAGAGGGTCATTGTCGTATCGCTCTTTGAGTCTTTGGAGAGCCTTCGGACAGTTGTCTTCCGTTATCTGGAACGCCTTTACTGTAGCTAACGCTTCCCCTTGAAGACACGATAACAAATGGTTGAATTTTTCAATTGATGTCAAGAGCGAATCACTATCTACAAGGTTTTGAAAAATATGTATAAAATTTTTGAATTCAAGATATTTGCCGTCAAACTTAGGCAACTTTAAATGTGGCAATCTGTTTGACAGCAGCTGCGGTAACGAGAAAGTTTGCTCATGGTAGCTTTGTCTCCCCCGTCCATCAACTAATGACAATATTAAACATTTTGTACTTACGTACAGCTCATCGATGTCAGAGCGCGCTGAATCTGTAGGACAATATCGCTCTATCTGATTCTGGTAGTAAGATACCTGCTTATAATATGCATCTAGCATCCCAAGTCTACACTCCAATTCCGTTGACGATAAAGTTTTGTTGTTCTCAACAATATTTTTAATTCGCGTTATTCTGCCTTTTGTAGATGCTCGCTGCTGTTTTAATTCTTCTAACGAAGGCAATGGCGGCAGAGAATTTGACGCTGCAGTCGAATTGTTTTCGGCAGCGCTGCTCGCTGCTGCATTATTAGAATTTTGCATCACCGAAAGCAAATGCAAAACCGAAAATAAAACAAAAAAAAAACCAACTAATGTTATGAAGGTTAATAACCTGAATGATTGTCAAGGTTGTAATGAACCTACTTTTTCCTAGCCGGGGTAGTTCTCAGCCTAGTCCAAGGTCTTACAAGAAAATTTCTATTCGCGGGGACCCAGCGTTCAACTAATGTCGTTTCTACCGTTGAAGTAAGATGTCGTAACAAAGTAATTATTTTCGAATTCAAGTTTTTTTCTTTATTAAACAATTGGTAATA
The DNA here is from genome assembly GCF_002237135.1 of Teleopsis dalmanni. Classification (NCBI taxonomy): domain Eukaryota; kingdom Metazoa; phylum Arthropoda; class Insecta; order Diptera; family Diopsidae; genus Teleopsis; species Teleopsis dalmanni. The sequence continues at coordinate 4,733 of NW_024032009.1, read as the reverse complement.
TATGTATAACAATCAATGTATTTTAAATAAAAACAATTTATCAAATAATATCTTTACAATTACTCGTAAATAATAATAATCAAATAATATTTAACTGATTTCAATTTTATTGAACAATTTGTAATTTATGTATAACCATAATTTTTTAAATAAAAACTTTACAATTACTCTTTACAATTACTCGTAATAATAATAATCAAATAATATTTAACTGATTTCAATTTTATTGAACAATTTGTAATGTATGTATAACCATAAATGTATTTTAAATAAAAAAAACAATTTATCAAATAATGTCTTTACAATTACTCGTAGTTAATAATAAGCAAATAATATTTCACTGATTTCAATTTTTTTTAAAAAAAAATAATATTAATTAATCATATTTTAAGTTTAACGTTTTATAAATGCATTTTTTTGTGTTCACTTAAATACAACAAAATTTATAAAAAAAAACTCATAAACTGTTTTTAAATAAAAATATAAGGGATTAAGCGTAGTCGTGTGAAGATTACTTTGATATTTCACTTAGAATTTTATGTAATATTTTTACATTCCTTAAATGTGGATTAAGTAATTAAATTTTTAATGTTACACTTTATAATTAATTAAGATTATGTTTGTATATTACAGAATCTATTTTTTTCACAAATATCTTGTTTTCAGTTTAATTTCGATTTTTATACATATTATTTGTTGACTTCTGTATTTTATATATATATAAGCCTTACCCTCTCTGGTACATCAGGGCAGCTTACAATGTCCAGCGTTGATTATCAGGAATCGCCAATCACCTGAAACTTTGCCACGTATCGGAGACAAAGAGACACCAAAGCCGCGCCACGTCTTTTGCTTGTGGTGTCAACACGTTTATATGTTCGCACGAGCACCAGTACAAAATCTTTTAGTTGACCACTGTTAAAGCCGTCAACTACTTCTTTTATACTGTGGCTATTAACACTATTATCCCGAGATGCAAAAGTTGGCTAAGAAAATAGCACCAAAGTAAATTTTATTAATAAAATCAAAGTTTTATTTGACACTTTATGCTCTTAAGCAATTTTTAATTTTACAAAAAAATAACTAAAGTTGAAAAAAATCTAAATTTAGTATATAAATAATTTTTGAATAAATTATTTCTATATATGGACAAATAAAAAACTAAGTAATTCACACTACCGATACGACGCGTTGCGTTCAACTTTACCACGAGCCAAGAGACCGAAACTTCTCCGCTTGCGCCTTTTATTCTCCTTTTTTTCTAACTGCGTCGAGCGGACTTTTTTGCTAGCCGTTGTTCGGTCAATACCCTCAACATTTCCCCTCATCAGGTATTCTGTTGTTGACTTCTGAAAGCTCTAAATTACACTCGCAGCTTTTTTCTATTATCCGCTGCAATTTTTGGCGATCAACCGAAATGCACAAAGCAAATTAATAAATGACATTTCTCATTTTTCTATTTTGTTTTGATTATGCTTTGTTTTTAATAAAATGTGTTTCGTGCGGTTCGGGAAAATAATTTAAATCTATTTTAATTAATATATTTCGAACTATATTAATTAAAATCAATATTCGTCAGGGTATTTCAAGGTATGTATAGCATATGTTAGATATGTTGGAGTACATAACATCAAATTTTATTTAATTATAGTTATCTTTGACGTCAGCATTTTTGTGAAACGTGTGAAAATGTGAACGTGTGAAATGCGTATTGTGGCAAGACTAAAATTTATTCAAAAAAATTTAGTCGTCACACTCCCTCCTTCCTTTACGAGAGGATATCAATACGGATATCTCCATTTCTGGCAATACGAATCAGTCGAGTCTTGCCGTCCCATGTCGCCTTGAATCGATGACGCCTGCCTCTGGACCACTTCTTTAAATCGTAGCCCTGCTTCTGTAGTATTCTCGCCGGGCTAAGGTCTTCATTCAGAAATTCAGCAGTGGTAACTTCATTAGTATGCTTTGATGTGATTGCTTTCTCGTGGGCGTTTTGCTGTTGTAGAATGGCTTTAGCGGTTGGAGGAGTTGCTGGACAATCCCAGTTGTTTATGGTTTGTCTCATAGAGTGTTGTATATCTCGCTGCTCATGGAAATGGTTCATGTAGTCATCTCTTGCTTCTGCATCACCTGACTTAAACGGCCAGCTTCGTTTGCGATAGTGCTTGTTGTCATTTTCTTGGCGGTTTAAAATGGTTTTGGCAATTGGAGGCGTTGGAGGGCATTCACTGCTATTCGTCACTCGAGGAGGTGTATGAAGTATGTCCCACCAATCAGGAGGGGCCGTGATCTGCAGGATGTCTTCCAGACGACTCTCGCTCACCTCATCTGACAGCGAATTTTCAGAATGATGACAACTATAAAGATAAACAAGATTAAGTAAGTGGTACAAAATAATTTTAAATTAACAATGATACTGTTTAATTCGACTTAGGTGAGCCGAAATTATTTTATCGCCATGTAGTTCACGCAGCTTCACTATGACCGGTGATACAAAATCTATTACTTCATACGGTCCTGAATATTTCGGGGCTAATTTTGCATTAAAGCCGTCTAGTGCATTAGATAGTGGTTGTGAACGATTAAGTACCAGTGTGCCAAGTTCTGGTTTCCACTCGCGTCGTCGGAGGTTATAATATCTTGCCTGGTCTTGTGATGCTTTTCCCATGTTTCTGCTAGCAATAGCGTATATTTCCAGTAACTTTCGCGCTTTGTTATCGGCAGATTCTGTAGCTCTTCCCAGTCCTGGTGTCACTGCATCATATAATGTACTCGGCATTCGAAGCTCTCTACCTTGAGTAATATATGCCGGACTGAAACCTGTTGAAGACGAAATTGAGGAGTTTATCGCTAACGTGATTTCGGGTAAACACTCGTCCCAGTGTCGGTGGTCATCTATCGAGTTTTGCGCGATCATTGTTTTTATTGTACGATTTGCACGTTCAGTCGGGTTCTCCTGAGGTGTATAAGGGGCTGTATGTTGATGTTGAATGCCCAATCCGACTAAGAATTTTTGAAACACCTTGCTCGTAAATTGTGTTCCATTGTCTGTGACCAAGATCTTCGGAATCCCAAACCGCGCCATTATGTTTTCTCTGAAGGCTTTTTTAACACCGGCCGTCGTGGCGTTCCTCATTGGTATAATCTCCACCCATTTAGAGAACTTATCAAAAAATACCAACGCTACCGTATTTCCTTTATCTGAACGTGGTAAGGGCCCAATAAAATCTGCACATACTGTTACCCATGGCTCTTCTGGTAAACTCGTTAACATCTTTCCTGCACTAGGCTGTTGACTGACTTTGTATTTTTGACAGGTATCACACTTCCGCACATATTCTTTGATGTCGCGATACATTCCTGGCCAAAAATATCTCGATGTAACTCGAAGGATCGTTTTTTGATTTCCTAAGTGCCCTGCCGTGATATCATTGTGACACTCTTTTAATACTTGAGGCCGAATGGCTTGTGGTACACACAATTTCCAGCAAGGATGTCCCTCGTTGCTATAAGAGTTGGGTATACGACGGTACAGCTGATTATTTTCGATAGAATAGTCGGGGTATTTACTTGGATTATCGGTTATTGCTCTTCTCAAGTTCGTTAACCATATACAAGACTGTCCATCTTCTTTTTTCATATCAGGTATATTCACCAGGGCCAGTGTAGTTTGAGGTTGACGAGATAGTGCATCGGCGACGACATTATACTTTCCTTTTCTATATTGTACCTCAAAACTGAATTGTTGCAGCTCTAGCGCCCAGCGCGCGATACGACCAGTTGGATTTTCAATGTTGTTTAACCATTTCAGCGCCAGATGATCGGTTATGACTACGAAACGATAACCTTCTAAATATTGTTTCATTTTTCTTACTCCCCAGACAATCGCCAGACACTCCTTTTCAGTCGTCGAGTAGTTTTTCTCAGCTGGATTTAAACTGCGACTTGCATAAGCTATCACCTTTTCTTCGCCGTCTATTTCTTGGGTCAATATTGCTCCAAGTCCAAAATTACTGGCATCTGTCTGCAATACAAATTGTTCGGTGAAGTTGGGGCACGCTAAAATTGGAGCACTCGTTAATTTTTCTTTCAACATATCGAACGCCACTTGTTGCTCTGACGTCCATTGCCATCGTTTACCTTTCTTTAATAACATCGTAAGGGGTTGTATTGTATTTGAGAAGTGTGGTACAAAACGGCGATACCACGAGGCGATTCCAATACACCGTCGTAGTTCCTTGAGGTCTTTTGGTACAGGTAACTCTTTTATGGCTGCAATCTTTTCGGGATCAGTGTGTATACCATGTGGTGTCACCAAATGCCCAAGATACTTTAGTTCTTTCATGAAAAATTTACATTTCTGTACGTTGATTTTTAGTTTTGCACACCTTAGTCGATGGAATACCTTTCGCAAATTTTCCATATGTTCCTCCAGTGTATGACCAATTATGATGATGTCATCGAGATATGCAAAAGCAAAAGGTTCCATATCAGGTCCAATCACGGTGTCTAACGCTCGTTGAAATGTTGCTGGGGCGGAGTGCAGTCCAAAAGGCATCACGCGCCACTGAAATAGCCCTCGTCCAGGTACCGTAAACGCAGTATATTCTTTACTTTGTTCAGCCATTGGTATTTGCCAATACCCGTTCTTAAGATCAAGGCTGCTGATATATTTGGCGTCTCTGAGTTGATCTAGAATGTGTTGTATACGAGGAATTGGGTAGGCATCTGGT
>NW_024032008.1:0-12463 GCF_002237135.1 Teleopsis dalmanni | reverse complement strand
GCATGCTAATATAATGAGTAGGGTTAGATGTTGCTGGTCTGCTGGCTTGTGTAACTCAATACCAAGGTATGTAATTCTCTGCTTACGTAGTCATATAAATACCTATTAGCCAATATCTGACTCATATATAGATCGTGGCGTAGATATGGATCACTGGTTCTATGGAGTACCCTCTGCAGATAATACAAAATTGTGCTCTTTTTAGCTGCTGCACTTACATGAGATATGTGATAAATCATACGCTGTGAACTGGAGGATTTCTGATACAATGATATACAGAATTTGTTTGCTGCATGTATGATATTATAGTCAAGGTATGAGAGTGCAGGTAGGTTATCATACCTCTCATTTATGGCCTCCATTTTGTATGTTACCTCATACCCAGTCCATTTCTAAAACACAACCATGAAGTTATCTAAGAAAGCTCTAGACAAATATAGAAGTATGTCGTCGACATATTTCCACATACGCCATTAACTAAGAATATTGCTTTATAATGAATTTCTAGTTTGGAGTCCAAATGACATAAATTGCGGTTAGCTGACCGCAATTTCCTCCTTGAGGAATCCCTTCCACCTGTTGCTACCACTCAAAGTTAAAAAAGAAGTAATTCACCTTTCTTAAAATATAATCAAAAATGTGCTTCAACATGGATATCTCTATCGGACATCTTTCTCGAAACCATCACTGTCTCATTATGTTTTGTAAAGTTTTCCATAAAGGGGAAATTTGTGTACGTGGATACACATCTCTCACGTCTATAGATTATCATTTATCTTTTCTTAGGTTATAGATCCAACAAATGTCTTGTTAAATCGTCCATATTCTTTAGGTTGTGCTTGGACATCCGTTCACCAAGTGTTGTTTTAAGAAAATATTGCCACAGTTTGTGAAGTGGCCTTGTGTACCATGACACAGGACTGCAAATAGGCCTTATCGGATTATCGGTCTTGTGCACTTTCAAATTACCATATAAATAGGGTAATTCAGGTATTCCTGTTCATTTCGCTCATAGTTCCTTATATATCTTGTAGGGAAATAGTTGTACATGTCTCTTGTAAAGATTGAATAAATGGTACGGTCTGTATACATTGTTCTCCTGATGCTTCACCATTACATCAGGAATTTTGTGTAATGAATTTCCAGCTCAGTTCTGCAATATAATCCTAGGTCGATATGATTCTCTTTATAAGCCTCAGCATAGTTTTTCAATATCACCACATAATCCTGTCTATTAGATGGCTGCAAAGGCGAATAAAGAAGCCCAAAACTGAGCGATTTCTCTAATTTTATGGGCACTCTCATTCCATTCATATTCAAGAAGCCTCATAGTGTGGCCTTAGTATTCATCTAATCCCTAGGCAATTTTCCACCATAGACACCAAATTAAAATGTATCGCCGGCATTAGTTAAATATACTTCTAGATTAGACAAAGGCCTGGATGGCATACTCTCCTCTATTACAGCTCTTGTCTCTCTTATGGGATGTACATCAGGTGAATGTGTTAGAACAGAACGTAAGTGAAAACAGAAACCGTCGAGAGTGGGTATGGGAGATATGTGAATAAACTGGGAGGATAGCATTAAATATCTCGGCTTCACGTTGTATAAACGATTCACATTGTTTAAACATGTTCAACAGAAAAAAAATAGCTGGGCCAAAATTCTTCATCACCTCCAATCGCTATTCAAAAATAAAAATCTCAATGCTAAGAACAAGAACCTGATATACAACCGAATAACATTACTATTCGTCAGCTAGAAATTCCACAAAGCCAGGCTCTGAGAACACTTTTCAAAGTACCTTGGTACATTAGGACGAATGACATACTCAGAGATCTCAAGATATATAGTGATGGATATGTCTTAGATCCATTAATTATTTACATAAAACAGGAAAATATAATTTTATTGATGATTCAAATTTCAATAACAGTTTCTACAAAGTAATAAATAAACTGCCTCTTTATTTCTTTAAGTGTCAGCTATCTGCATGGTCTTTATTTTGTGGATATTCAAAATAATTTTTGGAATTTTTAATTGATATTTCAACACATAAAATTCGAATTTTTTCAAGTTTTTAAAACTAACAAAAATAACACCTTATTTCTAAATAATAATATTCCTACATAAATAGCACATTATTGAATTACAAACAATTCTCGAATTTAAAGTACTTGTACGAGTCCGATTTCTTCGATAAATTTTAGTTAAGTGCCTACTGAGTGTCATTTTTTATTCGGTGTTGAAGTACCAGGAAAATTTCTAGCACGTCTATTGCGGTCTCATAATCTTCCCTAAAAACTGACAAGTTTCATTACAACAAGTTCGCAGTTTTGTAATATAATAATTCAACCTAGAGAGGTCTGACAAGATTCTAGTAACGTTTCTTATAGGTAGTGCAATTATAATTATTTGAAAATTTTTTAATTAATTAAAAATTATTGTTATTTTTCGCTATACAATAGCAATAAATAATTAAGTATTTTTTAAACAAATTATAATATTAATTATATATAGAGAAATACTTATTTAAGACAGGTAAAAATAATAACTTTTATTTAAAAAGTTTTAAATTAAATTTCTCTATTGCAGTAAATATTATTTAGACTATGATATTTATTAAGTATTTTTCAATCAAAATCTATTATTATAATAGATATATTTTTATAATGGATATCTTGTTTGTGCAACAACTGCAAATATAAAATTATCAATCCGAAAATATTTATTTTGGCCGCCATGAAGTATATTTTATTCTATGCAAATAATATTCGTAAACTTTTATGTGCATATTCTTAAAATATATATTTATGTAACATGCAATATAAAGTGCGTTTGCTAAAATTAATAATTTTTTTATTATATTTTTTTATATTTAACATACACATTTTTAACTATATATCTCACACATCATAAAACTCATTTCTTCCTTTGTAAAAACAACCCGCAAAGCTTTTTAACCATAGTTTGTTCTGTATATATAGCTTACTTAGTATTGCTTATAAAATTTTTTAATAAAATTATTATCACTCATATCTTGTACCAATATACTAGTATAATAATAAACACATATTTTACTCACATTTTAAAATTTGTAATAAAAAACACAATTCACTTGCTTCCTTAAAATTTACCTCTAATGTTCTTTCTGTGCACTTTACTCCTCTTACACTACATCTAAAATTAACCAAATCAATAATTACTACCACTTTGTCAATGTAAATGTATGTAATCATTACAGGATTCCCCCCGGGGCGAAGCCGATGGTCAGTCATTCATTTTCCCTGCCATTAATGAAACAAGCACAAGTAGTAGTAGCGGTGGTGGGGGCAGCAGCACAGGTGATAGCGCAGGTGGTAGTAGTACTGCAACAAGTGCCACAACAACCACAAGCAGTTCTGGTGCCACAGGCAACAATAGTAACAATGCACTGAATAGCAATAATAGAAACAAAAGCCTAGGTAACCATCTAACACTAAACACAGGTGAACGTCGTAATTCACTCTACTGTGATACACTACATGCAGGTGACTCAGGTATTGATTCAGTGCAAGCCTCGCCATCGCCAAATGCACTACCTCCACCTCCAGGTACTTCGCTACTTATTGGTAACATAACAGGTGGCTCTTGCAATGTATCGCCTGCCACCACTCCAACGCATGGTTCACCAAATCTCTCCTTGGGTTGTGGACGTATGGGTGCACGGGCCAGCATAAGTGTAGGCGCTCCAAATTACCGAAGAAAATCAAGCGCTTTACTGCATCCAGATCATGCACGTCTATTTGCGCTACGCATGAAACATGCAGCAGCATTGGAACGTGCACAAACTTCACCAGATCAAACATCCATTGAAGATACGACTGAATTCCATGACAATGGCCTCGCTACAAATTTACGTTTATGTTCGGCATCATCATCGACAACATCGTCACTAACATCGGTCGCCGCGGTTAGTCTTGGCGGCGGTATCGGTGTTGCGTGTTCTTCTTCATCCTCTGCTGCCGCAGCAGCTGCACTGGCTGCTGCTGCCGGAGCGGGGACACAGCAACGCGTCTCCGATCCATGGTTGTTGCCTCAATCTGATCGAGAGCAAGACTCCAGACATCATGGGCGACGCCGTTCCTCAACAGCAACGGCACGTTTGTCGCTCTTCGATGCATTGGATTTGGAGTATGCGCTACTGCGTGCAGCGGCGCGTGGTTCTGTTGGACCATATTCGTTAAGTGAATCCATACATAAACTAACATTTACACAATCATTAGCGTTTCCGGCACTCGCGCGTGGTCTGGCCACAAAACGTAGACGTTCCGCTACTTATACGAGTTCGCGGCCGCTCAATCCAAATGAATCCGGTTTGAATACCTGCGCTAAAGTCATCACCGCCGTCATTTTAGTTGGTATATCCTTTATGGTATTTTTTGTGGTATACAAATTTGTGCGGACGTGAGGTTTACTCCTGGCTCCGACAGATTTTCCCGTCACATATCAAAATGCATATCCACTCACAACGGGAAACGCTAATGCCACTAAGCAACTGTCGGGGCTCAGGAGAGTCTTGGGTCTTAAAGAACGAAATTAAAAACAAAAAATAATTAAATAAAAATCAAAGTGAAAAAAGAAATCGGAAGTAGGTGCAATAAAGAAAATGCACAGAGAAGCGCAAAATGTGAGAATTGTGATAAAAAAAAAAATAAAAATAAAATTCATATAATTCGAACAAAATAATGTAAATTAGAAAAATAATATACAATTTTTTAAAACTGCTGAATTTGTATTAATAACTTTTTTTTTGCGTTCAATTTTATTAATAAAAATATTGCTAAACATTAATAAGTTTTTAAACAAAAATATGTATATTAAAAATATAAGTGAAAAATGTGAAATCAGGTTTTCATTATTATTATTATAAAATTACATAAATAGCGGATACTTTTAAGTCTCTACTTATTGTTATAGTATGTATGATTATCCGGCTTATGAAATGGCATTGCCACATGTCAGCAAACAATGCTGCATCCCCTCGAACTCCCTACTATATTGCATTCGCTATTTCTAGTTTCCAACTCAAACTATGCAAAATAATCTGCATTCAATGTTTAACTTGCCAAAAACATTGCACTGCATTGGAATTTCCTTAGTTGGAAATTCTTTAGAAATTCAAGAGAATGAAGTTCAATCACGAGGATTGCACAACATATCAAATATAATAAAAAATTCAAATAAGAAACGGCAGCTGCTTAACAATACAAGATATCCTGCAATGAGTTCAAACATGTGTACAAGGTCTCATGTATCCTACATCCAAGTCTTAACAAAAGTTACTAAGGTTGATTCAAATTTCATATCAGTGTTAACACTTTGCGCCTTGCATCCTTATATGAACATTAAATTTTCCTTGAATTACTTTCATTAAAATATTCTTTCGAATAAGTTGCTTGCACCTAAGCGCACCCTGTATCTTTGGCTTATACATATGTATCCTAGATAACTCTTTGCAATAATAGCAAACAATGTAGCGAACAGGAGTATATTTCATACATATTGTATTATATTATAAGCTTCGAAGGAATTCCTTTATCTATTTGCTTTGTTAACGTTTATTGTTAGTAAAACTTTTTTCCTCTTAACTCTACAATATTGTATTTCTACTAAAAGTGCCTATTTGACTTACAATCTGAACTTTACCTAAGCTTCGAATTTAAATTTAATGCTAAAATAAAACTAATAATAAAAACGTATAATATACGTATATTGAAAGATAAGAAAAACTTAATAAAATTTCTATGCTGACTTCTTATGTATAAGTTTTTATAAAAGAATATTACATATAATAAAATACCTACATATACAAATATAAAAATAAATATAAGCTAAGAAATTATAAAGTAGCTTTTATATATAACAAATAATAAGTATATAGAGTACGCCATATATTAGATGATAATATATTAGAAATCAACTAAAAAAACAATAAAATGCTGACAGGTTGATTATTAATAAGCTTAATAATATTATATAAAAACAATATCTACTTTCATAAATAAATAAATAAAATAAATTTCAAATAATTGTGCACCGCAGATTTTTTTTGTATAATAAATAAAATATGAATAAAAAGCGAATTTTTTGCAAATTTATTTGGATTCATATTATTTATAGTTTCATTGGAATTGATACTTTTTATTCAACATTGGTTTAATTTTTTAAACCAGTATATCTCTCATTCATAAGATCTATTTGGAGACAAACAATTTTCTTTTTAATCCCTTTTTTCAAAATAAAAAAAGTGGAATAAGACATAGATATGTCTCTTATTACATAAATAAAATGAAATACGTTTCATATAAGTACGGAATTATATATTTAATCAAATAAATAATCTTTATATGATTGATTTTTATCTCCGGAAAATCGGGAATAAACGCTGAGAGTTAAATTAGATGAATATTATTCATTCTCAAAAAATAACAAGTGTTTTTAATTTTTCTATAAAGAATCTTAATCTTCAATGTATATTCTACGAGTATTCCTGTCAAAGTAACTTTCTCTTGATATAATACACTGATACCACCATCCCAGACATAGCCAAGGTAGGCAATGTCTACCATAAAATTGTGTCCAAATTAATTTGTGATAGTGAAAAGAGGGCTTATTGGAACAAACAATTTCTCGCTTTTAAATAGATCTATAATGAAGGAATAAGGATGTCCATTATCAGATAGTTGTGTGCAACAATTGAAATTAGATTCCCGATGTAAACATAATTTTTTTCCTTATAAGTTTTTATAAAAAAAAATTCATCAAATTTACCCCTCTCTCTTAACCTGCTAGCTGTGTCCATGAACACCATAGTTTGAAACGCGTGTTTAGATGCTTATGGTCTTGATCTACAATTACGCCCTTATCTATTTTTGAAGAATTCTGTCTTTTGAATGTCGTTTTGAATATGAGAAATAAAAAAAAATCGTGGAGGATTACTCGCATACCATAATTAGTTTTTAATTTTATTGCTAATATTTTACTAAGCAAGTATTGCATGAACTTCAGATATTTGTTTAGTTTAGTCTAGGCAAAAAGAGTGATATATGTTAGGGTCCCTTACATATTCCAACATTTATTCAATTTAAAATATTTTTCCACTTTTCATCGCTTAAAAAATCTAAAAGATGCAAGCAATCTCTGGAGTCTTTTTAAATGCTTTGTAGTACTAATAGATTTTTTGAAAAACATATTTTATTTTCTCTAATTTTCAGTTAATTTCCTAATGAGGTACATTCGATATGCAAAATTTATTAATAATAATTCACAATAATTCTATTGTAAATAAGCAACTTGTTTGGTAGATCGTGTTCATTTTTAGTTTAGATATTAAGTGCAATATTCCAATTTACGGATATAGATTTATTAAAAGAAAAACTTTTTTGAGCCTTCGTCCACTGCAATTATAAATAATTTTATTTGCATATTATTCGCTTGAATGACTGTCTTGGCGAAACAAAGCTCCATCATTTGTCCATCATTTGTAAACTAAAAAGTTTTGCGCTAATTAAAAGTTCAATTTATTTAGTTACATTGCACAGGGCAATTACTTTACAGCCTATTTCCAAATCAGAAACATACCTAAAAATCAATTTTGGCTGAAAGTAGTCTACCTCCTTAACGATCTTTTAAATTTTAAATCGTCTGTTTTGATTATTTTGATGTTTCCAGAGTATTAGTGGTAGATCTTTATTTCAACAACTATTTGAAATCTGCAATAAAAAATTAACCTTGTTTTGCCATTTTAAATAGAGTGAACTTTAGAAATAGTTATGTGATTCCGGTTTCAGGTCAGGATCATCTAGTTTTTAGTGGAAGATCATCTAATATCATTTAAGTTGATGACTGTTTAGAGCCATCCTAAATGGTAATCTGTAAGTAAAGTAGTATGCTTGAAGTCAATTAAAGTGTCCACTTCATTAGCAAACTTTTTGTATACTATTTGTATACTATGAACATCCAACACCATTTGAAGCATTTTTCAGATGTTTTCTTCAGTAATAACAGTTTTAGCTATCCATTTTAGTAATCAGTAACTAAACTAGTATGACAGTTTCATGTGATAAGATAGAGTGTTTGTACATTTTATTTTTTTTTTCAGATTTGAATTAAAACAAGGTATTTGTTTGACTACATTTTTCAAATCGGCCAATTAAAAAAATGTTCTAAATAATTTCGACAATAAAAGCATCAGATTTTTTTAGGAGTGCATTCTAAACCAATGTTCGTGGAACATAATACTAACATCATTCTTTAAAATTAAGACAAATACCTTCAAAGATGTTAAACGGTATATTTCGCATACAACAAGTGATATATATATATATATATATATATATATATATATATAAATGATCTGAAGTCTGCTAATCAACCTTTTAGAAACATGTCTCTAATAATATAATTTCAAGTTTTGTAGAAATGGTGCACAATTTTATTATTATTTTTTTTTTTTGAAATTGTAATAATAAACTTTAAATAATACTTGTATCTAATTATAGTTAGCCTGCCTCAATATAACAATATTCTCACTAAACTAAGAAGGTAGTCTAGATTTGTTGTTAAGGTTTAAATTTCACAAACGCTGAGTATAATGTGAACAATAATTTTAAGGCAAATAACAAACAAAAACTATTTAAAAAAAAAGCTATGAAAATTCAACAAATGGGAATTATGTTACCATAAAAGGTACAATAGTTGATAGCTAAATATAAATAATTATATTACAAAATAAATAAAAATATTATAAAAATTATAAGAATATTTTAAAATATTTGTTTACTTTCTAGTTGTAAATGCTTCTGTCATAATTTTATAAAAATTATATTGGCAAAGAAACGACAAACGAAAAAATATTCTAAATGTTCTTTAAATGCCTTCAACCCAATTTTCTCCTTAAACATTTTTTATAATTAATAAATTAATTGGTATTTTATTAAAAATAAGAGCTGATATAATATTTTTATTATAAATCATATTATTAAAAAGTTATATTTAATAAAAAAATATTTTTTCAAATTTAATACGAAAAAGAAGCATTATTTGATTATTAATTAAATTATTAATTAATTAAAGAATTAATTAAGTTAGCATAAGTTTCTACATGCAAACAAAAAAAAATCAATAATTAAATAACCAAACTCTATGGGCACTCAAAAAAGTGTTTGAATAAGATTCATTAATATTTAAGCAATAAAACTAATAAAACTTTGAATGTAAACAATTAAATTAAATTTGATATGAAGATTGATGATATGGAAATTTCAAAACAGAAAAATATTTCTGCTATAAAATATATGTAAAACATTACTTTAATAAAATTCATACAATATTTATGTAAAATAAAGTGTAAAATTCAATTTATAATCCATATTTTTATTTTTCCAAATATTTACAATTTAGTAGAATATAATCATTCGTTTTGTAAATGGGGTCTCTTTATAGATAATATAATACGAGTATATACTTCTATTAAGACGACTGCAAAAAACACTGTTATTAATCAATTGATTTTTGCTGACTTACCATATAAAAAACTAAAAATTCGGCTATGAAACTACTGAAGAAGATCCTAATAAATTTTAAGAGCCTATTTACAATATACGCTTTAGGCTTTATCCATTTACTTATGAGACTGTTTACACTGTTCCTTTTTATAAGTGATTTTCCAAAAAAATGCTGCGCTTCATGAGCGTTTAATTGCGTTTAAAAGTACAGTCGAAACCGGTTATAACAACATTGAAGGGACCTATTCAATTCGGTCGTTATAACCGATAGTCGTTTTAAGTGGTAATATAGAATTAACTAATAAAAAGTACGGTAATGTTTATAGTAATCTGTATATTCCATATACTATTTATATTAACATATTATCACTGTATGGTACTGAATTGAATACAGAGTAAGACTGAACTCTATACTAGTGGTGCATTAACTACAACACTATCCATTGCAACACAACACTATCAATAGAAAATTTATTGTGACTTTCCAACCAGAAAAACCTAGCTATCGGAAAGGCCCTTATTAAGAGAGAATCGGTCCGTTTTTACTGACAGTTTAAAAATAGATAGTAATGTAGGCAGTGAAGTTTTATCGGAAGCACTGAAAAAATCTATTTCTTATGGGTTTTCCGATCATTGCAATATTTTACAAGTACAGATAATCACCATTAGGAAGAAAAAATAGTCAAACCGGGCAGTTTTTGACTGTTACACATTTCCGGTGATAAGAATGTTTTTGATAATAGCAAAATAATCATTCGGAACGCCTAAAAAATCTGAGCATATCATTGACATTATGAGGTTTCCATGCTGAGCAATTTAATAAAATATGGGCAGCCACAACAATATTTAAAGATTTGATTGCAAGTTGGCAGTTCTATCTAGAAAAAATCTAACACTCTCATTGAGATGCCCCGCAAAGACATCAGTCTTGTGGCAGATTTGTTGATGTATCATAGCCTTTTAGAGAACCATTTTAGATGCAATTTCCCATTTTATCATACCTGTCACAATTGTGGGTAGGATAATGAAAATGCCTCACATCTACCCAGCGCATTAGAGATGCCGTTTAACTAATTTAGTGGTTTTCTTTTTAAGGGATCTTGTTCAGCTCTATATCTATACTCTAAAGAGTATTTTTAGTTCTGCCAATGGGTCAATATGGTGTTTAAACCTTTGAACTTTTTTGGTAACACAATGGCCCAATAGATATAAGTGGTTTCTTATGATCACTGGTATAACCTAACCTAATATGTAATATCAAATCTCTTTTACTTTTTGATTTGTTTACTATTGTAAAATAAATTTACTGCGAGTTGATTTGGATGAATTGCAAGTCATTCAAAGTATTTTACCCACTTTGAGATCTTTTTGGAGTTCATAGTTTGTGATGTGCCATAGTTTGTGATAGCATTAGTTTTTTGTTGTAGTACTTATGATTAAAAGCTTTTCACTGCAACTTTAATATTTATTTTACTTTTTGTTTTCAATAGTAAATATATGAAATATTTAGTTACTTAAGCTAACATTTCTGCCACTTGAGTATTTTTTATTAATTTTGGAGCACTGCTTTTTGATGCTTTCTACACTTGATGAGTTCTGCAGATTGAAATTACGTGTTCGTAGAAAAGCAAAAGAAATTTTAACTTTATTATGGTATTTATAAATAACACATCATTTTTTTACTGTACTCTGTTTCGTTTTGGGATCAACAATAAAATACCAGTGTAAATATAAAATAGAAAATATCGAAAAATAACAAAAGAAATGTTGTGCATGTTTGTTTTCATCACCATCAAACCAATAAACCAGCATGAATAAAATTTCAATCCACTAAATGCAGTAACCTATGCGAAAACTGTTATACAAACTATAATCCTCAATTATACTCAAGTGTAGTATGGATCAATGAGATACTTGAACTGAAATAAATTAAGTTTGTTAGTCAGATTTTATATGTAGTGTGACTGCATATAAAAACTACATTATAAATATATGACAACTATTGTATTGGATAAACTTAAGGTTTTTTTCAATGAGATATTTTTATATACAGTTCTAAGCCTTAAATCATTTAAAAGTTTTTTATTTGCAAATTGAATTATCATATAATTATAATTTAATTAAATTTTCTACACTACACGTCGCAAGCATTTTTTATCATTCAGTTCAGTTTATTTTCTTAGCGGGTTTAGTTAATTGCAATCTATTAAATCCAATAAGCATTTGCACTCTGCGTTTTAATTTAAAATGTGGAAGATTAAAGCCTTCTTTTGTTGTTGTTGTTACTTGTGCTACCAGCAAAACCACTCAATTCAACTGAACCTATTGAGAAAACTAGAAATGCTTACACTAATACATATACATAAAACAAATATGAACGCCTTAATTATGTGCTGCTCTTCATACGCACTCACACAATCATTCACATACAATTATGCTAAGCTTAGGCACACACACACACATACACACGCGTCAATATTTTCAAATCCATTGCCGTTGAGTGAACATTAAAAAAGCATAATATGACTTGCAGCTTTCTTTTCAGCTTACCGAACCCGCATTAAAACTGCTTTAATGGGCAAATATGTATGCATAAATACAGGGTACACATACTCTCTGCACAAGCACACTTTATGTTATGTAGAACGCGTTAACAATTATTTTAAACTGCAAGCTTAAGCTTGAACATTGTACTATTAATACGTTAGAAAATTAAATAATATAGTTTTCATAGAAATTTTAAGCTTCTACTACATACATATTACTAAACCACCTATTATACGTACGTAATGTACAAGTGTGTGGAATATATCCATATATTTACATATCCATCTATATATATAGATGAAAGAAGATTTAATTTAACATATACATACAACCAAACTTATTAGTTTGTTGAATGTATATGTATGTAT
>NW_024032007.1:0-12466 GCF_002237135.1 Teleopsis dalmanni | reverse complement strand
CAATGCAATAATTTCGTCTGCATAAAAATCTATTTATATATTACAAACAAACAAACAGCGAACATCCACACGCACAGCCAGCAGTGAACATCCACATGCACAGCCAGCACAGTAGAGCCAGCAGCGAACATCCACACGCACAGCCAGCACAAGTCAAGCCCAGCTCACGGCAGAGCCGTTACCTCGCGAAGAAATGCATTATTTGTTTACGCACGCGGAATTACACTTGTGCGGTTGTGCGTGCAAATAATAATGTGAGAAATATTGCATATAAATAGACGAGATTTTGTATGCAAAATCACTTAGCGCCAGCATACCAAAACGAGTAGACCTCTACTCCACCGCTAAGTCCTTTTAAAAGCCTATAGTGTTTTGTTGCTAAGGCTAAATAAATTCGTAGAAATCTTGAGTAGAGTAGCAATTTGATATAACGCCTCTGATGTTCTGACATCGTTGGCTAGAACTTGTTAGGTAGAAATTTGATATAACGCCTTTGATGTTCTGACATCGTTGGCTAGAACTTGTTAAGTAGAAATTTGATATAACGCCTTTGATGTTCTGACATCGTTGGCTAGAGCTTGTTAAGTAGAAATTTTATATAACGACTCTGATGTTCTGATATCGTTGGCTAGAGTTAGTTGAATAGAAATTTTATATAACTCCTCTGATGTTCTGACATCGTTGGCTAAGGAAAACTGTTGAGTAGAAATTTGTATAACTCCTGTAGCATAGTATAGAATGATTAGCCTAAGTCATTTTGGAAGCTCTCCTAATAAATTTTCAATAAAATTTTAAAATAAAAATCACACGGTCTTTAACTTTCTCTCTCCTTGGTTTACCAGCTTTCGAACTAGTCAATAAAACAAATTTATTGCAACGACCCGGGCCGCGACTGAGTGATACCTCAGCAAAATTAAAAACGATGAATCCGTGTCGTTACAAAACAAAGTAAAAAATGAAGGACAAATAATGTAATAATTTTGTTATTCTTTATTTTGAAATAACATCAATTTTTATAAAAACAATTCGTAATAATCAATAATGTTTGTTTAATTTCATCTTAATGCGAGTTGGTGAACAATATTTTTAGTCAATTCTTGAGTATAAATGAATAATATTGACAGTTTCCCAACGCAAGAACACGCCACATATAATTGGCCATGTGAAAAGACCTGATTTTCTAGATCTATCCCACAAATCTACATTGCTTGACCTTGTGACTTATTAATAGTCATGGTAAATGCCAAGCGAATTGGAAATTGCAAACGTCTGAATGGAATGGGTGAGTCTAAAGAGATCATTGGGATTCGTGGCAGGAGAACAGCTTCACCTTCAAATTTGTCATTCAAAATTGTAGCTTCAAGTACATTGCCCATAATTTTTTCTATGACTAATCTCGTGCCGTTGCATAGCTTAGGTGCATTTAAATTCCGCAGCATAATTATAGGTGGGCCAATTTTTAATCTTAAGTTATGTGGTGGCATTCCTGGTAAATCCAGCGAATTCAAAAATTCAACAAGATAGTTGAACGATTCATTTTAGAGACTTTAAACTTTTTAAACAAATCAAAGTAAGCATGAATAAATTTTAAATGTCTAATATAAATGTATATGGATACCAAAAAACTGTATAATAAATAAAAAAAACATTATCCAGTGGACCAAATTGTGAATCTGAACTACCCTTGAGTCCACTAGAACACACACAAAAGATTTCATCAAAATCGGTTCAGCCGTTTAGGAGGAGTTCACTGTCAACACACGTACAGAATAATTATAAATATAAAGATAATGCTGTATAGAATTTCTTGTAAAAACATTGAATGTCTAGTGGATTAAATGTCTGAATAAATATGCTCCAAATGCAAAGGCACACATTAAACATACCCTAAATAAAAGGTTTTCATGGCATTTTGAGAAAGATGTTTTTGACATATTTACAAAAAAAGGCAAATAAATGTTTGGTGGATGTATTTCCTTGAAAATTTTTTACTGGAAAAGACCCGTTATCTCTACATTATGAATGCCATGGTGATTCAGTTTCTATTTAAAAACGTCATTATGTTTTTAATATTGAAAAACTAAATGCATTATAAACGAAATGAACAAAAAAAATAAAAAGAAACCACTGATTCAACCAAGGCAAATCTTATACGGAGATTGGAGAAATAATGAATAGAAGCCGCTATACTATTTGGAGCATTGTGCGGCGTTTCAAGGGGACAATATCGTTGCAAAGTGCGAAGCACACAGGCCGACCCAAAACCATAAGCGACCGTAAACGCAACATAATAATAAGAAATGTGAAGGTCAAGCCAAAAATATCTTCAACCTAAATTGCAGCTGAGGTTAAGCGAGACAATGCAAGAAGCTAGTTACAACTATCGCGTCGCTTGACGAAAACCGTTGTTCAATAACCCGTTTGTTATGGAATCTAAATCGATACTTAAATCGATTCAGTGTTGGTTACGATTAGGAATCCGGCACTATTCACCTATTGTGAATACTAAATTTATATATATATACTGGTACATACTTATAATGATATATACTTGGTATATACTTATAAACTTATTGTTAAGTTTTATATTAAATTTAGTATAAAAATCAATTATTAATAATCATAATTATTATTATAAATATCATATTAATTTTGTATATAAATATATTAATTATCATAATTATTGTATGTGTAAATAAGTACTTTAATTTAGTTTCTTATTCTGTCTTTGTTGTTGTTGTTATTTATGTTATCACATATTTTTAGCAATGTTGCTGGCTCTCACAACTGAATATTCGCACGCTATCAGCGTGCCAGACGTAACATGATCATCTTCACACGCCACTGTGCGAGTTTGATAAGCATTATGTTCATTTTCTTTTATCGTGTATTCGTTGTGAGTTGCAGCAATAGGCAAGCCGCTGCGACAGTTCTGTTGCTCCCACAGGTGCAATATGAGCTGGCGCATGGCATAAATGATAGCACATTTAAGTCATCAAATTTATGAAGCAAGTTGGTATATGGCAAAATACATATACCAGCTTGCTGACTGCATTAAATAGTATAAGTTTAGGTAATGCACATATTTCCCACGTATGCCCTTGGCCTTGAATGTTCAAAGTCCATCGGATAACAAATCGTGGGAACTAGGTGCATTTCCTCTTTTATCATAAGCTTAGCATTAATAATTTTGTATTAAAGCAGAACATTTCTCAATAAACATTCAATTCAATTTAAACACCTGAATTCAAACAAGCGTTTTCTTTTGGTTTAAGTGCCTAAAAGAACCTTGATCAAAGTCGGTTTATGTGCCGAATTTGAAAAATAATAACACCAATTAAATAAATAAATAATTAATTAAATAAACACATGTATACATGAAAATATATATATATCTGTTTATATAAAATACGAAACTGGTTCATGTGCCGGATTGCGTAAGTGAATGCTAAGCTGGTTAATGTGCCGGATTAGCTAAATCCGTATCAGACTAGATACGGACGAAAACATAAGGTGTAAACGCTAAGCTGGTTTAAGTGCCGGATTGGCTAAAAGCTGTATCAAACTAGGTACAGTACATGAAATTTTGGTGACCCCGACATGATCTATCACGCATCAGTATTGTCATTTGTGGACATACACGTGATATATCACGCATCATCATTGTCATTTGTGGACATATTCGTGAAACATAACGCATCATCATTGTCATTTGTGGACATATTCGTGAGATATCACGCATTATCATTGTCATTTGTGGACATATTCGTGATTTATCACATATCATAGTTGTCATTTGGTGACATACACGTATCAACGTTTTCAACAATCAATTTCTGGTGACCATGGAGGACCTTTTCAATCAACAGGCTGAAACAGGTACTGAAATCCTGGACATCGTAAAAACTTCAAGAAGGATGGTAAGGCAAGGAAAACCAAGGCCTACTATGAAAAACGACTGAGGCGTTTAAGTTCAGCATGGGAATCCTTCGATGAAGTCGATAATAAAATTCAGAGTCATGGTTCTATTCCAGTCGAACACGACTACATAAAAAAGGAATATTATCAAGAGATCCTGAAAATCTACAAACAGTACAGTCGACAATTTGAAACGGCCATTAAACAATTCGGTCAAGAAGAAATAGTCGAGCTTGTGACTGTTCCATCAACATCAAAATTTAATGTTGGGCACACAGATGCTAGAACATCTGATTCACAGATCCAAGGGCTCATCAACAAACAACGTGCAATATCATGTTCGTTATTGCGGCTCATCAATGACGTCAAGAGCATGAACGAGCAACAGCCTCTGTCATATTATCAGGAAAATATTGACAGAATCAACAAATTATGGCAAGAAATTGAAGCCATCAATTTTAAAATCTGGGAAGTTCATTCTAATGCAATAGAAGTTGGATATGATATCCAGAAATATATTGAACTAGAAGAATAAGTTCAAAATGTGTTGGTGTCAATAACGTCGAATGTGACATCAAATCAACAGCAACCGCCTCTCATTGCAGAAAAGGTGCAAGTAAGGTTACCTAACATAACAATTCCGAAGTTTGACGGAACATATACTAAGTGGATGGAGTTCGACAACTTGTTCACAGAAATGATCCTCACTCAATTACCAGATGCACAGAAGATGTGGTATTTAAAAAATCATTTAACTGGCGATGCAGCAGGGTTAGTAGCACATCTCGCTCTAACAAATCAAAACTATGCAACAGCATGGCAGATATTGAAGGAACGTTATGACAATAAACGAATCATTGTTTCTTCCATCATCCAGAAAATCATAAATCAAGCGACTGTGAGAGCTCCAGCAGCGAATGACATTCGGGTCATACATGACTGTACACTGGATAGTTTATTAGCATTGAACAATTTGGGCATTGACACCAGTTCCTGGAGTCCAATATTGTTATACGTATTAACTTAAAAATTGGATTAACAAACTAGACTACTGTATGAACAGTCTCTAGCGCATTCGCGAGAATTACAATCAATAGATGAGTTTCTGTTATTTTTGGAAAAGCGGTTCAAATCATTGGAAACTGTTAATTCAAATCTACCAGCAGCCAAAGTAGTGACAGCAACAGTAACTACAAACAATATGCTAGCTTGCAGGATGTGTCACCTTAATGGCCATCCAATCTACCAGTGTAACAAGTTCTTGGCATTATCAGTTCCTGATCGTGTTTCCGCAGTACAACGGTTGAAATTGTATTTCAATTGTCTACGTAGCAGACATAGAACCAGCGATTGCAGAAGCAGACATTGCGCCACATGCAATAAAGCACACAACACATTACTCCAAAGAGGCCAACAATTGGTGCACGTGATTTCACCAACATAAACGCGGCTGTATCCAAGAAGACCACTTCCTCCAATCAAGAAGAAACTACTGTTGCATTAACTACAGCACTGTCAACAAAAGCATATGTGTTGCTTGGCAATTGAATGCAGGGCTATCCTAGATTCAGGCTCTCAAGTCAACTTAATAACAGAAAAGCTGGCCAAAAAATTACAATTAAAGCTAAATCCAAACCCAATATGGATTGAAGGAATTGGCTCAGCTAAGAGAGGGGCAAACTATCAGGTCACTGCCAACATTTCATCACGTACTACTAATTTCAATATAAAGTTAAAAGCATTTGTGGTGCCAAAAATCATTTCGCCTCAACCTAACAGATCGTTCGACATATCTCAGTAGCCAATTCCAAAACACATCAAACTCGCTGATTCCGAGTTTAATGTAAACGGTGATGTCGACTTATTGACAGGTGCCGAGCATTTCTATTCACTATTATCAGTAGGTCAAATTCGTATGACAAACAGCTTACCAGTAGTACAGAAAACCGTCTTTGGTTGGGTATTAGGTGGATGTAATCAGAGTACAATCACATATACAGTAGCCACCAAAAATGAGCAAAAATCACATGAAGTTGAGAAAAAACGTGAAGCAACATCTATTGGAAACACTCGACAAAATAAGGAATGGTCAGTAGGGCGATGTATGAATACCCATCCAAGACTTAACGGTAAAATTCCAGTGGCAGATGGTAAAACTAAGAAAGATAGTTTGAAGCGGCCAATACATCGATTGGCACCAGTATCAGCAGATTTACATTCGTCTACCACTACACAACAACAGCAAGCTAAAGAAACGCCACTAAAACGGCTAAAACTCTATGGTCTAGCGTTACTCATTATGTTATGGCTACCGTTAATATCAGCTTCTGGGATCAGCATCACATCAATCAATAAAAAACCTGGGATTCATTTTGAACACATGAGTTCAATCATGAGATCACCAGCAGTATGTAACAAAGAGCATCCACAAGTAGCATTGCAAGACACCGGATTAATGGAATTGCCTCCAGAATGTGTGATTAAACATACCACAACATCATTATATAGTCATTATACGTTGACTACTCGTTTAAAATACTCTCATACGAGTTTCCATTCAAGTTCAATGAATACAACAGCATATCAACAACAATATCAGCCACTAAATTGGCAGAATATCAGTGTTCCCATGCATAATGATGACATCAATAAACTGAAAGCAGCATTAAAGACAGTTAAACAACAAGAAGAATTGCCTGTGAATGAAAAAGCATATCATCAACATCATTTTGTCATCGAGTACTTTGCACTTGGAGTAAGATAAGAAAGATAAGAAAGAACAGGGTATTAGCTCCCATTTGAGCAGAGCACCGCGACCATGATTGATCTTTTGTGCTACAACAGACCTTAACTGAACAAAAGACATTCCGCCTTTCGAATGAAAGCCAGAATGTCGGTTGTTGAGGACCTCCTAATGTCGGAAGGTGCTAGTAGTTCCCGACCCAGTGATCTCCTCCTGGCCCAGATTAAATATGGACAGTCACATAGAATGTGGCTGGTTGTCTCCTCTGTCTCCAAGAAGAGTCTACAATCTATCTCTTTGGATAGGCCCATTTTGTTGAGGTGGTAACGTAGCCCATGGTAACCCGTTAGATATCCCACTAGCAACCTCAACTCTGTTCTGCTAAAGGAGGATATCTTATTATAACTATAGGGGAGAACAAGCTCTTTAGCCTGACGGTTACCTCGACTGTCGCGCCAGTAGCGACTTCTCTCGGTTGAGATCCCAGCACTTGGAGTAAGTATATTGATACTATGTATTATCATAGTTCGGTACGTACGCAAACGAAAAAGGCAGAACAACAATCCAGTTCCTCGCCCCCGAACATATCAACAACAATCAATATCCAAATTCGAAGTTGACGTAGAGGCACAGATTTGACCGAAGTCAACAGGAGGGAGAATGTTAAGTTTTATATTAAATTTAGTATAAAAATCAATTATTAATAATCATAATTATTATCATAAATATCATATTAATTTTATATATAAATATATTAATTATCATAATTATTGTATGTGTAAATAAGTACTTTAATTTAGTTTCTTATTCTGTCTTTGTTGTTGTTGGTTTTTGTGTTATCACATATTTTTAGCAATGTTGCTGGCTCTCACAACTGAATATTCGCACGCTATCAGCGTGCCAGACGTAACATGATCATCTTCACACGCCACTGTTCGAGGTTGATAAGCATTATGTTCATTTTCTTTTATCGTGTGTTCGTTGTCAGTTGCAGCAATAGGCAAGCCGCTGCGACAGTTTTGTTGCTCCCACAGGTGCAATATGAGTTGGCGCATGGCATAAATGATAGCACATTTAAGTCATCAAATTTGTGAAGCAAGTTGGTATATGGCAAAATACATATACCAGCTTGCTGACTGCATTAAATAGTATAAGTTTAGGTAATGCACATATTTCCCACGTATGCCCTTGGCCTTGAATGTTCAAAGTCCATCGGATAACAAATCGTGGGAACTAGGTGCATTTCCTCTTTTATCATAAGCTTAGCATTAATAATTTTGTATTAAAGCAGAACATTTCTCAATAAACATTCAATTCAATTTAAACACCTGAATTCAAACAAGCGTTTTCTTTTGGTTTAAGTGCCTAAAAGAACCTTGATCAAAGTCGGTTTATGTGCCGAATTTGAAAAATAATAACACCAATTAAATAAATAAATAATTAATTAAATAAACACATGTATACATGAAAATATATATATATCTGTTTATATAAAATACGAAACTGGTTCATGTGCCGGATTGCGTAAGTGAATGCTAAGCTGGTTAATGTGCCGGATTAGCTAAATCCGTATCAGACTAGATACGGACGAAAACATAAGGTGTAAACGCTAAGCTGGTTTAAGTGCCGGATTGGCTAAAAGCTGTATCAAACTAGGTACAGTACATGAAATTTTGGTGACCCCGACATGATCTATCACGCATCAGTATTGTCATTTGTGGACATACACGTGATATATCACGCATCATCATTGTCATTTGTGGACATATTCGTGAAACATAACGCATCATCATTGTCATTTGTGGACATATTCGTGAGATATCACGCATTATCATTGTCATTTGTGGACATATTCGTGATTTATCACATATCATAGTTGTCATTTGGTGACATACACGTATCAACGTTTTCAACAATCAATTTCTGGTGACCATGGAGGACCTTTTCAATCAACAGGCTGAAACAGGTACTGAAATCCTGGACATCGTAAAAACTTCAAGAAGGATGGTAAGGCAAGGAAAACCAAGGCCTACTATGAAAAACGACTGAGGCGTTTAAGTTCAGCATGGGAATCCTTCGATGAAGTCGATAATAAAATTCAGAGTCATGGTTCTATTCCAGTCGAACACGACTACATAAAAAAGGAATATTATCAAGAGATCCTGAAAATCTACAAACAGTACAGTCGCAAATTTGAAACGGCCATTAAACAATTCGGTCAAGAAGAAATAGTCGAGCTTGTGACTGTTCCATCAACATCAAAATTTAATGTTGGGCACACAGATGCTAGAACATCTGATTCACAGATCCAAGGGCTCATCAACAAACAACGTGCAATATCATGTTCGTTATTGCGGCTCATCAATGACGTCAAGAGCATGAACGAGCAACAGCCTCTGTCATATTATCAGGAAAATATTGACAGAATCAACAAATTATGGCAAGAAATTGAAGCCATCAATTTTAAAATCTGGGAAGTTCATTCTAATGCAATAGAAGTTGGATATGATATCCAGAAATATATTGAACTAGAAGAATAAGTTCAAAATGTGTTGGTGTCAATAACGTCGAATGTGACATCAAATCAACAGCAACCGCCTCTCATTGCAGAAAAGGTGCAAGTAAGGTTACCTAACATAACAATTCCGAAGTTTGACGGAACATATACTAAGTGGATGGAGTTCGACAACTTGTTCACAGAAATGATCCTCACTCAATTACCAGATGCACAGAAGATGTGGTATTTAAAAAATCATTTAACTGGCGATGCAGCAGGGTTAGTAGCACATCTCGCTCTAACAAATCAAAACTATGCAACAGCATGGCAGATATTGAAGGAACGTTATGACAATAAACGAATCATTGTTTCTTCCATCATCCAGAAAATCATAAATCAAGCGACTGTGAGAGCTCCAGCAGCGAATGACATTCGGGTCATACATGACTGTACACTGGATAGTTTATTAGCATTGAACAATTTGGGCATTGACACCAGTTCCTGGAGTCCAATATTGTTATACGTATTAACTTAAAAATTGGATTAACAAACTAGACTACTGTATGAACAGTCTCTAGCGCATTCGCGAGAATTACAATCAATAGATGAGTTTCTGTTATTTTTGGAAAAGCGGTTCAAATCATTGGAAACTGTTAATCCAAATCTACCAGCAGCCAAAGTAGTGACAGCAACAGTAACTACAAACAATATGCTAGCTTGCAGGATGTGTCACCTTAATGGCCATCCAATCTACCAGTGTAACAAGTTCTTGGCATTATCAGTTCCTGATCGTGTTTCCGCAGTACAACGGTTGAAATTGTATTTCAATTGTCTACGTAGCAGACATAGAACCAGCGATTGCAGAAGCAGACATTGCGCCACATGCAATAAAGCACACAACACATTACTCCAAAGAGGCCAACAATTGGTGCACGTGATTTCACCAACATAAACGCGGCTGTATCCAAGAAGACCACTTCCTCCAATCAAGAAGAAACTACTGTTGCATTAACTACAGCACTGTCAACAAAAGCATATGTGTTGCTTGGCAATTGAATGCAGGGCTATCCTAGATTCAGGCTCTCAAGTCAACTTAATAACAGAAAAGCTGGCCAAAAAATTACAATTAAAGCTAAATCCAAACCCAATATGGATTGAAGGAATTGGCTCAGCTAAGAGAGGGGCAAACTATCAGGTCACTGCCAACATTTCATCACGTACTACTAATTTCAATATAAAGTTAAAAGCATTTGTGGTGCCAAAAATCATTTCGCCTCAACCTAACAGATCGTTCGACATATCTCAGTAGCCAATTCCAAAACACATCAAACTCGCTGATTCCGAGTTTAATGTAAACGGTGATGTCGACTTATTGACAGGTGCCGAGCATTTCTATTCACTATTATCAGTAGGTCAAATTCGTATGACAAACAGCTTACCAGTAGTACAGAAAACCGTCTTTGGTTGGGTATTAGGTGGATGTAATCAGAGTACAATCACATATACAGTAGCCACCAAAAATGAGCAAAAATCACATGAAGTTGAGAAAAAACGTGAAGCAACATCTATTGGAAACACTCGACAAAATAAGGAATGGTCAGTAGGGCGATGTATGAATACCCATCCAAGACTTAACGGTAAAATTCCAGTGGCAGATGGTAAAACTAAGAAAGATAGTTTGAAGCGGCCAATACATCGATTGGCACCAGTATCAGCAGATTTACATTCGTCTACCACTACACAACAACAGCAAGCTAAAGAAACGCCACTAAAACGGCTAAAACTCTATGGTCTAGCGTTACTCATTATGTTATGGCTACCGTTAATATCAGCTTCTGGGATCAGCATCACATCAATCAATAAAAAACCTGGGATTCATTTTGAACACATGAGTTCAATCATGAGATCACCAGCAGTATGTAACAAAGAGCATCCACAAGTAGCATTGCAAGACACCGGATTAATGGAATTGCCTCCAGAATGTGTGATTAAACATACCACAACATCATTATATAGTCATTATACGTTGACTACTCGTTTAAAATACTCTCATACGAGTTTCCATTCAAGTTCAATGAATACAACAGCATATCAACAACAATATCAGCCACTAAATTGGCAGAATATCAGTGTTCCCATGCATAATGATGACATCAATAAACTGAAAGCAGCATTAAAGACAGTTAAACAACAAGAAGAATTGCCTGTGAATGAAAAAGCATATCATCAACATCATTTTGTCATCGAGTACTTTGCACTTGGAGTAAGATAAGAAAGATAAGAAAGAACAGGGTATTAGCTCCCATTTGAGCAGAGCACCGCGACCATGATTGATCTTTTGTGCTACAACAGACCTTAACTGAACAAAAGACATTCCGCCTTTCGAATGAAAGCCAGAATGTCGGTTGTTGAGGACCTCCTAATGTCGGAAGGTGCTAGTAGTTCCCGACCCAGTGATCTCCTCCTGGCCCAGATTAAATATGGACAGTCACATAGAATGTGGCTGGTTGTCTCCTCTGTCTCCAAGAAGAGTCTACAATCTATCTCTTTGGATAGGCCCATTTTGTTGAGGTGGTAACGTAGCCCATGGTAACCCGTTAGATATCCCACTAGCAACCTCAACTCTGTTCTGCTAAAGGAGGATATCTTATTATAACTATAGGGGAGAACAAGCTCTTTAGCCTGACGGTTACCTCGACTGTCGCGCCAGTAGCGACTTCTCTCGGTTGAGATCCCAGCACTTGGAGTAAGTATATTGATACTATGTATTATCATAGTTCGGTACGTACGCAAACGAAAAAGGCAGAACAACAATCCAGTTCCTCGCCCCCGAACATATCAACAACAATCAATATCCAAATTCGAAGTTGACGTAGAGGCACAGATTTGACCGAAGTCAACAGGAGGGAGAATGTTAAGTTTTATATTAAATTTAGTATAAAAATCAATTATTAATAATCATAATTATTATCATAAATATCATATTAATTTTATATATAAATATATTAATTATCATAATTATTGTATGTGTAAATAAGTACTTTAATTTAGTTTCTTATTCTGTCTTTGTTGTTGTTGGTTTTTGTGTTATCACATATTTTTAGCAATGTTGCTGGCTCTCACAACTGAATATTCGCACGCTATCAGCGTGCCAGACGTAACATGATCATCTTCACACGCCACTGTTCGAGGTTGATAAGCATTATGTTCATTTTCTTTTATCGTGTGTTCGTTGTCAGTTGCAGCAATAGGCAAGCCGCTGCGACAGTTTTGTTGCTCCCACAGGTGCAATATGAGTTGGCGCATGG
>NW_024032006.1:0-12477 GCF_002237135.1 Teleopsis dalmanni | reverse complement strand
ATATGTATTCGTACAGCTCATTCCACTATAAGTACAATTAACTAAAAATAATTAATAGCATTTTTGTGAAATTTAACATTTTACAGTTAATCAATGTATTTATATATTTTATATACGTAATATTGAAAATAGACAATTCTACGACGACATTATTTTTTGCTTTTGCTTTTATTAATAGTTGTTTTTTCTTTCGTTTTGTTAGTTGTTTTTTTTCCTTTTGATATAGCTGGTTGCTTTTTGACTGACGTAGCTTTCACATACTCGTCGTGTAAGTGCTTATTTACTTTTGTAGTTGTATATGTGTCTGCGTGTGTGTTGCTGCAGTAATAGTGTTTCTTGTCGTCAATAAGCTTATAAGTATGAAAAGTTCAATATAATTTAATCAATTCAGGGGAAAAAGAAAAGCAATAAAAATCAAGCTTGGTTTTTTTTTGAATTCTGCAAATATATAAAACATATTTAAAATGATAGAAATATACGTTTGCTTGTTACATATTAACTTCGAACCACGGAAAAGCATAAGAGCAGTAATTATTGTACAAAACAACAAAGCATGCTGCTGGCTGGTATGCTTAGCTCGCCGCTACTAGTGACGCGACGGACAATAGAAGCAACAAAAACAAAACATAAATATGCTAAAGAAATAACAAATTTTTACCGGTACACCAGCTGTTTTCAATGACGAATTGAAAGCAGCTGATGTTGTTGTTAGTATTGTTTTGTTTGCTGCTGTTGCCTGTGCTGTTACTAATGTAGTTGTTGTGGTTGTTTTTGCGTTTTATGTGTAGTAGATGTCACAAAAATGTTAATGACATTTTGAGTGCACTTTAATATTTTTAAAGGTAATTAAAAAAATAAAACATAAGATGAAAATATTATGAAATAGTGTAAAAAAACAGAAATTAAAAAACAAATGTATTAAAAAAATGTAGAAAATCAGTATTTATTTTTGCTAAAATTACAATTTCTTTTCTCTTTATAGTTACTAAATCTTAGAATAGTAAGAGGAGAAGGAGATATATATAAGTACATTAAAATAATAACAAAAACAGACGATAAAGATTCTGACTTTTGCTTAAACAACAAAAGCAGTAAGTAATGTTAATAATTTATTAAAAAAATTACAATTATTGTAGATATTGCACTGATGAAATAATTAAATTTGCACAAAATTATATTTAAAAAGAATTTGTATTCAGTTATTTGTTATTTGTTACAACGTTTTATTATATAAAATATATAAAAAGGCAAGATACATTCATTGATACATATACAGAGATACATTCATACATTTCATTGAATGTATCTTGCCTTGTTATATATTTTATATAATGAAACGTTGTAACCAAATAACTGAATATAAATTCTTCTTTAAATATAATTTTATGCAAGTTAGTTACCAGAAGCATATAAATTCAACTAGTATTAAATTAGTCATCAAAAGTAACGAGCGAGGAGTTTAATTCAAGTCTAACTAGTATGAAACTGATGTGATAAGAAGTGATAATTGATAGAAATATTAAAAGCATTCACGAGAAAAGCTAGATTGTCTATAAGGATGAGATACTTTCAGTTAGTAAGTAACAAGTTGTTTATTTTATATATAAGAAACTCTAACGAGTAAAGTTATTACTCTATCAAATTGAAACACTCGTTGATTGGTTGGTTGCAGTGGCAGATCAGCAGTTTTTTTTTTCTGAAAATTTAAAGTTAAATAGATCTTTTACCGATCAACAGTCTGAGAAATTGCCAAAATAATACTTCTTTAAAAACCTATTTCTTCTGGAGAGTAATGAAACTCTGTTTCGAGAGTATATATAAAACATACAAAAATTCTAACGAGTTAAGTACTTCTTAGTTTATACAAACCAACTAGATGAATGCATATCACAACTTTCATAAAAAAAAACAAAATGCTATAGCATAAAATTGATATATAACAAAATATTACGTCTAATTTAGCTGCTTTTAAGAACGGCCGAATCTACGTCCCGATTTCTGCGCACTACCACAACAGTTTACTTAGCTAAATACGTTTTGTATTACAAGTAAGGTTTCGATCAAGAAAGAAGAGAGAGATCGTTGTTCTTATAGATTCATATATTTACCCAAAGATGTAATTTAGACAACTCCAGAAAATATCTTAGAATTGCACGATCTACTAATAGTTGAACATGAATTAAATATAAAATGAAATTTTCATTGATAAATTTTAAAACTTCTTAAATGGATGCATACCATTTTATTTAGGAGTACGAATTAATTTGAGATTAATGGAATTTAAATTGATTCAATCAGAATCAAGGTAAAGAATCTGACCACTAAATTGTGGCGGTCGATTGGATTTAAGTTTTTAAGTTAGTGCATTTATGCGTCATACAAGTTACTATATATACTCTTAATCTTAATAGAGCTAGGACAGATTATGTTGCAGGAAGACATCGATCTTTCTGGGAGATATTAGACGGAGATTTATTAAGAGTTATATCAATATATGTTGCTATTGATTCAATCAGAATCAAGGTAAAGAATCTGACCACTAAATTGTGGCGGTCGATTGGATTTAAGTTTTTAAGTTAGTGCATTTATGCGTCATACAAGTTACTATATATACTTTTAATCTTAATAGAGCTAGGACAGATTATGTTGCAGGAAGACATCGATCTTTCTGGGAGATATTAGACGGAGATTTATTAAGAGTTATATCAATATATGTTGCTATATTCATGATATAAATAAAGGAGTCGGTGAATGCATTTTGGAGGGAGCACTCTACTACACATGATATCTTTAGGTTGCATCACGTAAGCGGATATTTCATGAACAACAGTTGGATACTTTTAAGATAAGCATTCTAGATTCTGTATAAAGATGATCAATATGAAATTGCAATCCGCAAAGTCCTGTTATAACAGGATTATAATTAAAAAAAAAAAGTACACAATATAGTCCTATTGTTTTTATATATTAAAAATAATTATCATTCAAACATAGATAAGTTGGTAAACCTTAATTGTCCGAATAAAGAGCTTTCACTGTATATTATATTTTAAAATTAATGCTTAAATTATTAATTACTTATGCTAAACTTTTATAAATGGCCAACTAAGTAAGTGAGTAAACTTTTATGACAAAGAAACAGAATCGGTCAGACCAATGTTTTATTATTCTTTCCTTGTTAATTATTAAGAAGGAAAACATAATAAATAATTTTCAAAAGTAAAGAGTATTGATAACCCTTTTCATTGCACTGTAATAGACAGCTGTTAAGGCATAACCATATGATCACAAAATAAACACTACAAGGGTTAAAATAAATAGAAATGTAAAATAGTGTAAATAGGAGTGTAAAAAGTAGATCACAAGAAATTGACATTATTGCTATTTTATTTTTATATAAATATTTGGAATATTAGATATTATAAGAATATATAATTGTATAAGAAAAATAATTTTAAATGCATTAGTGGAACTTAATTTTTCAATAAAAAAAATATAAAATAAAATCAATTAAATATTTCCTACTTCACTATATTTCATTTAAGAAGTTTTAAAACTCCATTGCACAAATTAAAAAATTTTTCATTTTTATAAAGGAGTGAAAAATGCAATATAAAATAAAATAAAGTAACATTAAAAATAATGACAGTCTATCATGTGTTTTCATTGTTGCTCGCATCCCACATCACCATTTATGGGAGCACAAAACATAAAAAAAAAAGCAACTGACAAGAAGACCAATGACAAAAAAGAACATTATTGTATGTACCAAAAGCAAAACATGAGAAAAAGTGGCGTCACTTTCTTCCAGTGCTCGTTGGAATGGAATACTCATTCGAATACAGAAACAGAAACACCAAAAACATATGAAACGAATTGATAAAGGAAACGCGCAAGCAGAACAGGTATAAGCAGCAACCGCATGGAAATATGAGCGACACACAACACACCTTTCTGTACCTTGTTTTTGTGTACAATTTGTTTTGTGCACAATCAACGTAAAATCTGCATAACAAAGAAAGACAGTAAAATATTTTCCACATTCTTGAGTTTTGTCTTCAACTCCATACTCTTTTTAATTTACTCTTTTGCGTACAAGCAGTGCGAGAATAGACAAGAAATTTGTGTGTTCTGTAGCAATGCAGAACACACAGATGGTTTACCGCCAGGCTGCAGCAGCAGCAAACGAAGAGTATGTTCAAAAATACAATACCGAAACAAACAAACAAAAATCAATAATATGCAGTTTTAGTTGTTTTAAAACATAAAATTGTGTGAAATATTTTCTTAATTTAAGAACACATTTAATTAATTTTCAATCAACAAATACAAATAATAAAAATAACATAAAAAAATGTAAACTTACTGCAATTCATCATCCAATTCTTCGGCGCTGTTATAGTCAACGGTACACAATATGACTTCCTCGGTTTTTATGGTTACAGGAATAGACATTGTGTTTTATTTTAAACAATTAAATATATCCCCGCGAAATATTTAAATATACTTTATTTGATGTATTAAATTTTATATTATGTATTCACAAAAATAATTTAAATATACACATATATGTATATTGTAGAAAAAAAGAACAATATATTTATAAATTTAATAGAAAAAAAAACACGTGTTTTTATAAAAGTTGGTTACTTGCGTTATTTTTACGTTTTTATAGCAACTTTTAATTTGCATTCATAATATTTAATTAATTTTTTACTCAATATTTGAAAAATAATTTTTTTTTAAATAAAACTAACAAAAACAGAAATCAGCGGTAGAGCTATTATTTTCCATATGTTTTTGGCTTTATGCCTTTGAACAAATTTCACAAATTGTATGGTCACTTTTTTGTCTCACTGGCACATATGCGCAAGAATATGTACATACATATGTACATACCATGCAGCAGAAGCATGTATGAGAAAATAAAAAAAAAAATTGCTGTTTAACTTGCATTCTCACATTCGAAAAATATATAAATGAAAATTTTAATATTAATTTTTATTTATTAATAAACAAATTAAACTTGTATATTTATACTCCAAATATTACTTTTAATGTTCGAATGTTATAGAAACAAACTTTAATTGTATGAATTTTGTTATTTTCTGTACGTTTCTAGCAGTTTTATACACTGAACATACCGAAAAAAGAGTTTGTCAGCTGCAAGTTTTATTAGCGGCAAATTGCTATATATAATAAAATCACAAAATTTTAATTTTATTTTGGAATATAAAAACAATAATTATTGTTAAATAAAATCAAATTTATTTATGTTTTAACTATTTATTTTTAAATATTCACACACAATTTTCAATTTTCGCTGAAAATTTTTCCGTACACTACAGATCGCGACCGTATTGTTCAAACGCTGTAAACGTAATAAAACTGAAACACTGAGAAGTCGTGTATATAAATCAGTTTGTGTGGATTGTATTAGCAGACTTGTATGCAATACAATCCACAATGCTCTTCTCACCAATTGTTTAGTATAGTAACTGTATGATTTATATGCGTTCCTTCTCTTTCGAATAACAAATAAAATGTTATGCAGAAGTTTTACAGTTTATAAAATTGCACAATGAATGTGGATTGTGGAAATGCACTTTAATTGATATATTTTTCGGCTTATTAGTTTTTTTAAATATTTAAATTTTATATAACATGTATAAATATAAATTATTTAAATTATTTAAATTATTTAAATTATTTAAATTATTTAAATTATTTAAATAATTTTTTTTAAATTTTTTTACAATTTTATGAATTAAATCATTTTTAATTGCAGTTTATTAATATACGTAAATAGTAAAACCCGCAAAGCAGGAAAATGAATTTTTACTTAATAAAATTCAATTAACTCAAAAATATATTATATATTAATTATATATCAGCAAAACTAATGTAATAATTTAATAAAATTAAAAATTATAGCAATTTACATAGAAAATAACTTTCATATATAGAAAATAATTATTTTAAAGACATTTTTGACACTGATTTAAATGAATTTCTAGAGTATTCCGATGAATTTCGTCGAAATAAAAATTAAATGAACTCATAAAAGAATTTTTTAGCCGGTAAATTTGTGTAATTATTTACTATTATTAATTTATTAAGAAAAAAAAAATCTTTTTTTCTGCAAACTTAATCCTTAAATTAATTCGCAAATAATTTTATTATAAAAAAAGAATTCAATGAACCACTAAAAAGGTTTGATTCATGCATCAAATATATATGTATGTACTTTAGATAAAGTTTTTAAAGTCATTCTAAAATCAATTTTTTTTTTTTGCTAAGGAAGCTATGTAAATATATAATAATATTTTATAGTATATCTAGATATCGTATAGGCTAATGTGCTTCTGATGTCGCAATTTTTGGCTGCACGTTCAAAAATTTTGTTTTACATGCAGTTCATTTACATGTACATGCGTACATTTTTAAATGCATTGGATTTCAATAATTTACTGCAGGCTTTTAATTAACAAAGCATATAAGTTTTGATTTATTTTGTTTGAGGTAGCTCTGAAATTAACAAATAATAATTTAAGATTCAAAATAGTAATTCTTTGAGGAAATTGGCTACTTCTGCTAACAGAAAGGGAAGATAAAAAGAAAATTTGCAAACATCGCTTGCACAACAATTTTTGTTGAATGTTTTATATTTTTATTGTTTGCTTTATATGTTTATTGTTAATTTTATAATTGTATTGTTTGTTTATTATGTATTTTAATTGTATATTTAAAATTTTTATTGTAATTTTTATTTTTTTTGAATGTTTTATATGTTTATTGGTTGTTTTATATATTTATTGTGTATTTTATAATTCTATTGTTTGTTTATTGAGTGTTTTGTTTTTTAATTGTAATTTTAATATTTTTATTTTTTTGTTATGTTTCTTGCGTAGTAGTTGCTTTTATTATATATTTTTATTGTTGTATTTTATGATTTTATGATTTTATGATTTTATGCTTTTTTTAAGTATTTTATGTACGGATTTTATGGTTTATACGGATTTTATGGATTTATTACTTTCGTTATCGACAGTGTAAGTAACATCTAGATTATCGACGCTGTCGGTAATGATTGCTGAAACAGTAAAAGGAATTTTTATTTTATTCATAATTAACATATCGGTGCAGATTTTTTTTTAACAGTGTGAAGTATAAGAATTATAGCTGTAATGAAAATAGTGTTTGTGATCTGTTAGTTTAACATGTGTTGTTAGTAAATTGGAGCATTCGCAAGAAATTTTTATAAATAATAAATTTAATCCAGAGAACTTTTTTTCAAGTTCACGCACCAAAATAATTTGTATCTTTTGGAAAGTTTTTTGTTGTGGAATTGGTACATAAATTATAACAGCCTACAACAACAAAATAACAATATTAATGAAACTATGTTTAAAAAATGTGCATACCTTTTTAGTACCGAATTCAATTTCAAGGGCTCGAGTTATGTGCAAATCTCTCAAATAAGGTTTTAAGTCTACAACAACAAAATAACAATATTAATGAAACTATGTTTAAAAAATGTGCATCCAATTTGGCACAAATACATTTGCCTACGATCTCTGCTGGAAACACTAAATCTTCTAAAATAAAATACACAGCAGTTAAACTACGCGAACGGATTATTGCACCGTCTTGTTTTTACGAAAACTTTGTAGTTACTCGTTCACTATCTAAGTCTTTACGGTGCTGATATAAGTCTTCCTCTTAAAGTGGTCCTTGCAAACCCTTATGAAATATTTTTCTCATCCACCAGTAACTCCATCTCGAAAATATATTAGCGGTTGAGTAGGGATTCTTTGAGCGTTCAATTTTTCTTCTAGTCCGATTCATGTTAAATTTCTTTATTTACAGTTACGTTTGATTATGATAAACCAAAAATGTAGTAATAAATTCGAAGTTCAAGAAATGAAGATAACCGACACGAGCACCACTCAATATGGTAAATGCAACAAAAATTTTTTAAATCGTGAATAACAGTAAATAGCAATGCAAAAAATTTACAATATTTTTTCAATGTTACAACAAAACTTTATAGACAATGTACGGTAATTACGCGTACTCGTTCTCGTATTCGTACAACAGAAATTATTTTCAAATATTCAAATAATTCCTTATGCAAATCATGCAAATTTGTTATAT
The DNA here is from genome assembly GCF_002237135.1 of Teleopsis dalmanni. Classification (NCBI taxonomy): domain Eukaryota; kingdom Metazoa; phylum Arthropoda; class Insecta; order Diptera; family Diopsidae; genus Teleopsis; species Teleopsis dalmanni. Next base: position 4,320 of record NW_024032006.1, on the reverse strand, counting down.
TATTCTGTTTAATGAATTATTATTATTTAGACATATTGAATTAAGAGAATGTTTTTATTTAATTTGTATGTTTCGTATTTTTAGTAATGTAATTTTAGTAATGAAAAATTTTTATTGTGATCAGAATAAAAAAAACACTAAACAAAAACTAATGTTATACAAAATAGATAATAAAAAAAATAATTACTAAAGCTTTTACGCACGTGTGCAAATGTAAACAAAAGAAACTTTTTATAGATGTTAATGATTGGGTTTAATAAAACTAAAAACTTTTTTTAAATGTAATATGCTCTTTAAACATTCTGCACATATATAAGTATTTTGAGAAATGTGACAACATTGCATTTATGATGAAATCCATCAAATTATGTTTGTGTATGTTTATGAGAGAACAAATAGTAGAATGAATAAAAATTAAGCAAGAAAATATATTTTCTACAGTATAAGATAAATACATACGTAGAAACACACATATATATGATACATATGCATACAGAGAAAAATCACGGAAAAGTAAATAAAGTTTCGGAAAGTAAATTTATAGAAGACAAAAAAAAACAAAAAAAAAAACATTTAAAAATATTAGCTACAAAAAAAATAAATTTAAAAGCGACGACAAAAAATTAAATTATATTTAATAATCAAAACTAAGTTTTGTTTTATATTACGCGTACCTTATCTAAAAGTTGCAGAAAGTAATTTGGCTCCAGCCAGCAGCTTCAGCAAAAATTCACTCAAGTTGAGACGAAGAAGACGTAATAGCGCTGACGATTTACGAAGAAGACAACAAAAGCGAGGAACAGTTAAAACCTCATAAAAAAAACAATATGAAAAACCGACAATATATAATCGAACGTACGAACGAAAGACAAGACGTCAAACTTTCTTTAGCTATTTTACTTGAGTTTATTTCTTTTAAATATTTTTTGCATTTACTTATTTATTAAATTTTTTTTAAATTCTGTTTTTAATAAACTTAGGAAAGTTAAAAATTTACCGAAACGTCTTGTTAAACACTTTAACGACGACGACGACGACGACATGGAATCAACCAGGCAAAATTTGTAGCAGATGTTTACTTGTTTCTCCTTTACTTGCTTTTATTTTTTATATTTTTTGCTTTTTCTTAATACAACAATATTATTTTATACTTTATAATTTTTTAAATAAGATTCGACTTTTTCGAACAAAAAAAAAATTCCAGCACACGTTCACAATCGTAGCAAGTTAGAGGCAGACTGAAATATACGACTGCTTGTATCGGAGCAGAAGAGAAATATGAAATTTTTTTTTTGCACTACCGACAATAGAATTTAATGCGCTCTCATCGCTCTTTACACAGAATCTACACAATTTCAGCATCAGCAAAAATTCACTCAAGTTGAGACGAAGAAGACGTAATAGCTGACGAGTTACGAAGAAGACAACAAAAAAAAAAACAAAAAAATATAAAAAACAATATGAAAAACCGACAATATATAATCGAACGTACGAACGAAAGACAAGACGTCAAGCTTTCTTTAGCTATTTTACTTGAGTTTATTTCTTTTAAATATTTTTTGCATTTACTTATTTATTAAATTTTTTTTAAATTCTGTTTTTAATAAACTTAGGAAAGTTAAAAATTAACCGAAACGTCTTGTTAAACACTTCAACGACGACGACGACAATGAATCAACCAGGCAAAATTTGTAGCAAATGTTTACTTGTTTCTCCTTTACTTGCTTTTATTTTTTATATTTTTTGCTTTTTCACAATCGTAGCAAGTTAGAGGCAGACTGAAATATACGACTGCTTGTATCGGAGCAGAAGAGAAATATGAAATTTTTTTTGCACTACCGACAATAGAATTTAATGCGCTCTCATCGCTCTTTACACAGAATCTACACAATTTCACGCCCAACCAACCAACTAACCAACCACCTTATATGATTAATAATTTTGACCTTGGGCATTGAAAAATATATGCCGGTAGATTAAACGTAAAACTCTTTACGACAAAGATTTTATTTACAAACATATATACATACATGTGAACATATGTATATAAGCATACATATGTTTACTTGTGTATAAAGAAAGGTGATAAATTTTTGAAGATTATAAGCAAATATATATAAAAATATAAATTTGGAATATAAGAAAGATAAAATTTGATAAACTCCATCTCGAAAATATATTAGCGGTTGAGTAGGGATTCTTTGGGCGTTCAATTTTTCTTCTAGTCCGATTCATGTTAAATTTCTTTATTTACAGTTACGTTTTGATTATGATAAACCAAAAATGTAGTAATAAATTCGAAGTTCAAGAAATGAAGATAACCGACACGAGCACTACTCAATATGGTAAATGCAACAAAAATTTTTTAAATCGTGAATAACAGTAAATAGCAATGCAAAAAATTTACAATATTTTTTCAATGTTACAACAAAACTTTATAGACAATGTACGGTAATTACGCGTACTCGTTCTCGTATTCGTACAACAGAAAATAAATTATTATTTTCAAATAATTATTATTATTTTATTTTCAAATAATTCCTTATGCAAATCATGCAAATTTGTTATATTATTCTGTTTAATGAATTATTATTATTTAGACATATTGAATTAAGAGAATGTTTTTATTTAATTTGTATGTTTCGTATTTTTTTTCATAGTAATGAAAAATTTTTATTGTGATCAGAATAAAAAAAACACTAAACAAAAACTAATGTTATACAAAATAGATAATAAAAAAAATAATTACTAAAGCTTTTACGCACGTGTGCAAATGTAAACAAAAGAAACTTTTTATAGATGTTAATGATTGGGTTTAATAAAACTAAAAACTTTTTTTAAATGTAATATGCTCTTTAAACATTCTGCACATATATAAGTATTTTGAGAAATGTGACAACATTGCATTTATGATGAAATCCATCAAATTATGTTTGTGTATGTTTATGAGAGAACAAATAGTAGAATGAATAAAAATTAAGCAAGAAAATATATTTTCTACAGTATAAGATAAATACATACGTAGAAACACACATATATATGATACATATGCATACAGAGAAAAATCACGGAAAAGTAAATAAAGTTTCGGAAAGTAAATTTATAGAAGACAAAAAAAAACAAAAAAAAAACATTTAAAAATATTAGCTACAAAAAAAATAAATTTAAAAGCGACGACAAAAAGTTAAAAAAAAATACATTTTTTTTAATATTTAATAATCAATACTAAGTTTTGTTTTATATTACGTACCTTATCTAAAAGTTGCAGAAAGTAATTTGGCTTCAGCCAGCAGCTTCAGCAAAAATTCGCTCAAGTTGAGACGAAGAAGACGTAATAGCTGACGATTTACGAAGAAGACAACAAAAGCGAGGAACAGTTAAAACCTCATAAAAAAACAATATGAAAAACCGACAATATATAATCGAACGTACGAACGAAAGACAAGACGTCAAACTTTCTTTAGCTATTTTACTTGAGTTTATTTCTTTTAAATATTTTTTGCATTTACTTATTTATTAAATTTTTTTTAAATTCTGTTTTTAATAAACTTAGGAAAGTTAAAATTTGCCGAAACGGTCTTGTTAAACAACTTCAACGACGACGACGACAATGAATCAACCAGGCCAAAATTTGTAGCAAATGTTTACTTGTTTCTCCTTTACTTGCTTTTATTTTTTATATTTTTTGCTTTTTCTTAATACAACAATATTTTAACTTTATAATTTTTTAAATAAGATTCGACTTTTCGAACAAAAAAAATTCCAGCACACGTTCACAATCGTAGCAAGTTAGAGGCAGACTGAAATATACGACTGCTTGTATCGGAGCAGAAGAGAAATATGAAATTTTTTTTGCACTACCGACAATAGAATTTAATGCGCTCTCATCGCTCTTTACACAGAATCTACACAATTTCAGGCATCAGCAAAAATTCGCTCAAGTTGAGACGAAGAAGACGTAATAGCTGACGATTTACGAAGAAGACAACAAAAGCGAGGAACAGTTAAAACCTCATAAAAAAACAATATGAAAAACCGACAATATATAATCGAACGTACGAACGAAAGACAAGACGTCAAACTTTCTTTAGCTATTTTACTTGAGTTTATTTCTTTTAAATATTTTTTGCATTTACTTATTTATTAAATTTTTTTTAAATTCTGTTTTTAATAAACTTAGGAAAGTTAAAAATTAACCGAAACGTCTTGTTAAACACTTCAACGACGACGACGACAATGAATCAACCAGGCAAAATTTGTAGCAAATGTTTACTTGTTTCTCCTTTACTTGTTTTTATTTTTTATATTTTTTGCTTTTTC
>NW_024032005.1:0-12482 GCF_002237135.1 Teleopsis dalmanni | reverse complement strand
CAAAATTTTTTATCGTAATAACAGTAAATAGCATTGCAAAAATTTACATATTTTTCAATGTTAAACAAATTTATCGACAATTAAGGTAATTACGCGTACTCGTTCTCGATTCTACAACAGAAATTATTTTAAATAATCCTTATGCAAATTCATGCAAAATTGTTATATTATTCTGTTTAATGAATTATTATTATTTAGACATATTGAATTAATTGCTGCAAGTTAATTGCTAGACTCATTAAATTTGATGAATGTTACCAATATATGAATGAGCTACAATTCAGTTTGAGCAATGAAGCGTAAACGAAACATTGGACCACTAATTTTAAACAGCTAAAACCACAAGTGCAAAAAAAGATTTAATGAAATAAGTGTTATTTAACACTTACTTTGTGCTCAATGGTCGTTTGTAGATTCTTATCCAAATGCACCTTTATAATTTGGGTGCCATCCATTTTGGCACGAATACGTTTGCCTACGATCTCTGCTGAAAACACTAAATCTTCTAAAATAAAATACACAGCAGTTAAACTACGCGAACGGATTATTGCCCCGTCTTGTTTTTACGAAAACTTTGTAGTTACTCGTTCACTATCTAAGTCTTTACGGTGCTGATATAAGTCTTCCTCTTCAAGTGGTCCTTGCAAACCCTTATGAAATATTTTTCTCATCCACCAGAAACTCCATCTCGAAAATATATTAGCGGTTGAGTAGGGATTCTTTGGGCGTTCAATTTTTCTTCTAGTCCGATTGATGTTAAATTTCTTTATTTACAGTTACGTTTGGTTATGATAAACCAAAAATGTAGTAATAAATTCGAAGTTCAAGAAATGAAGATAACCGACACGAGCACCACTCAATATGGTAAATGCAACAAAAATTTTTTAAATCGTGAATAATAGTAAATAGCAATGCAAAAAATTTACAATATTTTTTCAATGTTATAACAAAACTTTATAGACAATGTACGGTAATTATGCGTACTCGTTCTCGTATTCGTACAACAGAAATTATTTTCAAATAATTCCTTATGCAAATCATGCAAAATTGTTATATTATTCTGTTTAATGAATTATTATTATTTAGACATATTGAATTAATTGCTGCAAGTTAATTGCTAGACTCATTAAATTTGATGAATGTTACCAATATATGAAGCGTAAACGAAACATTGGACCACTAATTTTAAACAGCAAAAAACACAAGTGCAAAAAAGATTTAATGAAATAAGTGTTATTTAACACTTACTTTGTGCTCAATGGTCGTTTGTAGATTCTTATCCAAATGCACCTTTATATATAATTTGGGTGCCATCCAATTTGGCACGAATACGTTTGCCTACGATCTCTGCTGGAAACACTAAATCTTCTAAAATAAAATACACAGCAGTTAAACTACGCGAACGGATTATTGCACCGTCTTGTTTTTACGAAAACTTTGTAGTTACTCGTTCTCTATCTAAGTCTTTACGGTGCTGATATAAGTCTTCCTCTTCAAGTGGTCCTTGCAAACCCTTATGAAATATTTTTCTCATCCACCAGAAACTCCATCTCGAAAATATATTAGCGGTTGAGTAGGGATTCTTTGGGCGTTCAATTTTTCTTCTAGTCCGATTGATGTTAAATTTCTTTATTTACAGTTACGTTTGATTATGATAAACCAAAAATGTAGTAATAAATTCGAAGTTCAAGAAATGAAGATAACCGACACGAGCACCACTCAATATGGTAAATGCAACAAAAATTTTTTAAATCGTGAATAACAGTAAATAGCAATGCAAAAAATTTACAATATTTTTTCAATGTTACAACAAAACTTTATAGACAATGTACGGTAATTATGCGTACTCGTTCTCGTATTCGTACAACAGAAATTATTTTCAAATAATTCCTTATGCAAATCATGCAAAATTGTTATATTATTCTGTTTAATGAATTATTATTATTTAGACATATTGAATTAATTGCTGCAAGTTAATTGCTAGACTCATTAAATTTGATGAATGTTACCAATATATGAATGAGCTACAATTCAGTTTGAGCAATGAAGCGTAAACGAAACATTGGACCACTAATTTTAAACAGCAAAAACCACAAGTGCAAAAAAAGATTTAATGAAATAAGTGTTATTTAACACTTACTTTGTGCTCAATGGTCGTTTGTAGATTCTTATCCAAATGCACCTTTATAATTTGGGTGCCATCCAATTTGGCACGAATACGTTTGCCTACGATCTCTGCTGGAAACACTAAATCTTCTAAAATAAAATACACAGCAGTTAAACTACGCGAACGGATTATTGCACCGTCTTGTTTTTACGAAAACTTTGTAGTTACTCGTTCACTATCTAAGTCTTTACGGTGCTGATATAAGTCTTCCTCTTCAAGTGGTCCTTGCAAACCCTTATGAAATATTTTTTTCATCCACCAGAAACTCCATCTCGAAAATATATTAGCGTTGAGTAGGGTTCTTTGGGCGTTCAATTTTTTCTTCTAGTCCGATTCATGTTAAATTTCTTTATTTACAGTTACGTTTGATTATGATAAACCAAAAATGTAGTAAGAAATTCGAAGTTCAAGAAATGAAGATAACCGACACGAGCACCACTCAATATGGTAAATGCAACAAAAATTTTTTAAATCGTGAATAACAGTAAATAGCGATGCAAAAAATTTACAATATTTTTTGAATGTTACAACCAAACTTATGACAATGTACGGTAATTACGCGTACTCGTTCTCGTATTCGTACAACAGAAATTATTTTCAAATAATTCCTTATGCAAATCATGCAAAATTGTTATATTATTCTGTTTAATGAATTATTATTATTTAGACATATTGAATTAATTGCTGCAAGTTAATTGCTAGACTCATTAAATTTGATGAATGTTACCAATATATGAATGAGCTACAATTCAGTTTGAGCAATGAAGCGTAAACGAAACATTGGACCACTAATTTTAAACAGCAAAAACCACAAGTGCAAAAAAGATTTACATGAATAATGTTATTTAACACTTACTTTGTGCTCAATGGTCGTTTGTAGATTTTTATCCAAATGCACCTTTATAATTTGGGTGCCATCCAATTTGGCACGAATACGTTTGCCTACGATCTCTGCTGAAAACACTAAATCTTCTAAAGTAATACCACAGCAGTTAAACTACGCGAACGGATTATTGCACCGTCTTGTTTTTACGAAAACTTTGTAGTTACTCGTTCACTATCTAAGTCTTTACGGTGCTGATATAAGTCTTCCTCTTCAAGTGGTCCTTGCAAACCCTTATGAAATATTTTTCTCATCCACCAGAAACTCCATCTCGAAAATATATTAGCGGTTGAGTAGGGATTCTTTGGGCGTTCAATTTTTCTTCTAGTCCGATTCATGTTAAATTTCTTTATTTACAGTTACGTTTGATTATGATAAACCAAAAATGTAGTAATAAATTCGAAGTTCAAGAAATGAAGATAACCGACACGAGCACCACTCAATATGGTAAATGCAACAAAAATTTTTTAAATCGTGAATAACAGTAAATAACAATGCAAAAAATTTACAACACTTTTTCAATGTTACAACAAAACTTTATAGACAATGTACGGTAATTACGCTTACTCGTTCTCGTATTCGTACAACAGAAATTATTTTCAAATAATTCCTTATCCTTATGCAAATCATGCAAAATTGTTATATTATTCTGTTTAATGAATTATTATTATTTAGATATATTGAATTAATTGCTGCAAGTTAATTGCTAGACTCATTAAATTTGATGAATGTTACCAATATATGAATGAGCTACAATTCAGTTTGAGCAATGAAGCGTAAACGAAACATTGGACCACTAATTTTAAACAGCAAAAAACACAAGCGCAAAAAAAGATTTAATGAAATAAGTGTTATTTAACACTTACTTTGTGCTCAATGGTCGTTTGTAGATTCTTATCCAAATGCACCTTTATAATTTGGGTGCCATCCAATTTGGCACGAATACGTTTGCCTACGATCTCTGCTGGAAACACTAAATCTTCTAAAATAAAATACACAGCAGTTAAACTACGCGAACGGATTATTGCACAGTCTTGTTTTTACGAAAACTTTGTAGTTACTCGTTCACTATCTAAGTCTTTACGGTGCTGATATAAGTCTTCCTCTTCAAGTGGTCCTTGCAAACCCTTATGAAATATTTTTTTCATCCACCAGAAACTCCATCTCGAAAATATATTAGCGGTTGAGTAGGGATTCTTTGGGCGTTCAATTTTTCTTCTAGTCCGATTCATGTTAAATTTTCTTTATTTACAGTTACGTTTGATTATGATAAACCAAAAATGTAGTAATAAATTCGAAAGTTCAAGAAATGAAGATAACCGACACGAGCACCACTCAATATGGTAAATGCAACAAAAATTTTTTAAATCGTGAATAACAGTAAATAGCAATGCAAAAAATTTACAATATTTTTTCAATGTTATAACAAAACTTTATAGACAATGTACGGTAATTACGCGTACTCGTTCTGCGTATTCGTACAACAGAAATTATTTTCAAATAATTCCTTATGCAAATCATGCAAAATTGTTATATTATTCTGTTTAATGAATTATTATTATTTAGACATATTGAATTAATTGCTGCAAGTTAATTGCTAGACTCATTAAATTTGATGAATGTTACCAATATATGAATAGCTACAATTCAGTTTGAGCAATGAAGCGTAAACGAAACATTGGACCACTAATTTTAAACAGCAAAAAACACAAGTGCAAAAAAAGATTTAATGAAATAAGTGTTATTTAACACTTACTTTGTGCTCAATGGTCGTTTGTAGATTCTTATCCAAATGCACCTTTATATATTTGGGTGCCATCCAATTTGGCACGAATACGTTTGCCTACGATCTCTGCTGGAAACACTAAATCTTCTAAAATAAAATACACAGCAGTTAAACTACGCGAACGGATTATTGCACCGTCTTGTTTTTACGAAAACTTTGTAGTTACTCGTTCACTATCTAAGTCTTTACGGTGCTGATATAACTCTTCCTCTTCAAGTGGTCCTTGCAAACCCTTATGAAATATATTTCTCATCCACCAGAAACTCCATCTCGAAAATATATTAGCGGTTGAGTAGGGATTCTTTGGGCGTTCAATTTTTCTTCTAGTCCGATTGATGTTAAATTTCTTTATTTACAGTTACGTTTGATTATGATAAACCAAAAATGTAGTAATAAATTCGAAGTTCAAGAAATGAAGATAACCGACACGAGCACCACTCAATATGGTAAATGCAACAAAAATTTTTTAAATCGTGAATAACAGTAAATAGCAATGCAAAAAATTTACAACACTTTTTCAATGTTACAAACAAAACTTTATAGACAATGTACGGTAATTACGCGTACTCGTTCTCGTATTCGTACAACAGAAATTATTTTCAAATAATTCCTTATGCAAATCATGCAAAATTGTTATATTATTCTGTTTAATGAATTATTATTATTTAGACATATTGAATTAATTGCTGCAAGTTAATTGCTAGACTCATTAAATTTGATGAATGTTACCAATATATGAATGAGCTACAATTCAGTTTGAGCAATGAAGCGTAAACGAAACATTGGACCACTAATTTTAAACAGCAAAAAACACAAGTGCAAAAAAAGATTTAATGAAATAAGTGTTATTTAACACTTACTTTGTGCTCAATGGTCGTTTGTAGATTCTTATCCAAATGCACCTTTATAATTTGGGTGCCATCCAATTTGGCACGAATACGTTTGCCTACGATCTCTGCTGGAAACACTAAATCTTCTAAAATAAAATACACAGCAGTTAAACTACGCGAACGGATTATTGCACCGTCTTGTTTTTACGAAAACTTTGTAGTTACTCGTTCACTATCTAAGTCTTTACGGTGCTGATATAACTCTTCCTCTTCAAGTGGTCCTTGCAAACCCTTATGAAATATTTTTCTCATCCACCAGAAACTCCATCTCGAAAATATATTAGCGGTTGAGTAGGGATTCTTTGGGCGTTCAATTTTTCTTCTAGTCCGATTCATGTTAAATTTCTTTATTTACAGTTACGTTTGGTTATGATAAACCAAAAATGTAGTAATAAATTCGAAGTTCAAGAAATGAAGATAACCGACACGAGCACCACTCAATATGGTAAATGCAACAAAAATTTTTTAAATCGTGAATAACAGTAAATAGCAATGCAAAAAATTTACAATATTTTTTCAATGTTACAACAAAACTTTATAGACAATGTACGGTAATTATGCGTACTCGTTCTCGTATTCGTACAACAGAAATTATTTTCAAATAATTCCTTATCCTTATGCAAATCATGCAAAATTGTTATATTATTCTGTTTAATGAATTATTATTATTAAGACATATTGAATTAATTGCTGCAAGTTAATTGCTACACTCATTAAATTTGATGAATGTTACCAATATATGAATAAGCTACAATTCAGTTTGAGCAATGAAGCGTAAACGAAACATTGGACCACTAATTTTAAACAGCAAAAAACACAAGTGCAAAAAAAGATTTAATGAAATAAGTGTTATTTAACACTTACTTTGTGCTCAATGGTCGTTTGTAGATTCTTATCCAAATGCACCTTTATAATTTGGGTGCCATCAAATTTGGCACGAATACGTTTGCCTACGATCTCTGCTGGAAACACTAAATCTTCTAAAATAAAATACACAGCAGTTAAACTACGCGAACGGATTATTGCACCGTCTTGTTTTTACGAAAACTTTGTAGTTACTCGTTCACTATCTAAGTCTTTACGGTGCTGATATAACTCTTCCTCTTCAAGTGGTCCTTGCAAACCCTTATGAAATATATTTCTCATCCACCAGAAACTCCATCTCGAAAATATATTAGCGGTTGAGTAGGGATTCTTTGGGCGTTCAATTTTTCTTCTAGTCCGATTGATGTTAAATTTCTTTATTTACAGTTACGTTTGATTATGATAAACCAAAAATGTAGTAATAAATTCGAAGTTCAAGAAATGAAAATAACCGACACGAGCACCACTCAATATGGTAAATGCAACAAAAATTTTTTAAATCGTGAATAACAGTAAATAGCAATGCAAAAAATTTACAATACTTTTTCAATGTTACAACAAAACTTTATAGACAATGTACGGTAATTACGCGTACTCGTTCTCGTATTCGTACAACAGAAATTATTTTCAAATAATTCCTTATCCTTATGCAAATGATGCAAAATTGTTATATTATTCTGTTTAATGAATTATTATTATTTAGACATATTGAATTAAGAGAATGTTTTTATTTAATTTGTATGTTTCGTATTTTTTTTCATAGTAATGAGAAATTTTTATTGTGATCAGAATAAAAAAAACACTAAACAAAAACTAATGTTATACAAAATAGATAATAAAAAAAATAATTACTAAAGCTTTTACGCACGTGTGCAAATGTAAACAAAAGAAACTTTTAATAGATGTTAATGATTGGGTTTAATAAAACTAAAAACTTTTTTTAAATGTAATATACTCTTTAAACATTCTGCACATATTTAAGTATTTTGAGAAATGTGACAACATTGCATTTATGATGAAATCCATCAAATTATGTTTGTGTATGTTTATGAGAGAACAAATAGTAGAATGAATAAAAATTAAGCAAGAAAATATATTTTCTACAGTATAAGATAAATGCATACGTAGAAACACACATATATATGATACATATGCATACAGAGAAAAAGCACGGAAAAGTAAATAAAGTTTCGGAAAGTAAATTTATAGAAGACAAAAAAAAAAAAAAAAAAAATCTTAATTTATGTTTAAATGCCCTGCAATATTTGAATGTATTTGTTACACAAGCAAAATACACTTACAACACTTAGCACATCGCAAATTGAGAGGGAAACACATACCAAAAAACCATATGCTCAAAATCGCATATAAAGTTTCGTACAAAAACATCAAGAAACCGAAACTGGAGAAGAAAGTATGTCGCAGAGCAATAAAAATAAAACAACAAAAAAAAAAAGACCATAATAATAGTGCCAGCAAAGATCTTTGGTATTTCAGAAATTTTTTTTTATCTAACCACTAATTTATACATCAACCCCTAAAACTTTTTCACTTACGAATAATTAAGTATCTCATTAAAATGGCGAATATAAAAATATGCAAAAACATATATATACGTCGCAAATATTGAAGTTTATACTAAGAGAAACTGTTTAAATCTATACAATTTAATACATTGAAAACATAATTACACTAATAATATATGTACTAATTTGGACTTGATGTCACTCATATTTGAAAAATGTGTTTCCTCTTTTTCCCCCCCAAGTCGAAAACTGTACGTATTTTACATACACATACGCACACTAAAACATCACGAAAATATGAAGAAAAAAACGACTTCGGACGAAAGTTAGATTTCGTTTATATTCGTCACCAACGTCGTTGTTGGTGACGGCGGTGGCCATCTTATTGATCGTTGAAAAAAGAAAACTGTTCGAATTTCACACTTTTTCAAAATTAATAAAAAATAAAAAATAAAAAATAAAAAAACAAAAAAAGTAAAAAAAAAAATACTTTGCAGGAAAAATCAAAATGGCCGCAACAACACTTTATGTCGAAAAATATTCAATTTAAATAATTTTTAAAGAAAATTAACATATTTCTGTTAAGAATTGTGTTTTTTTTTTATTTTTTGCTTTTAATCAATTTCCAAAGATATTAACGTACACGAAACTTAAACATTAAACCAATATCACATTTTAAAGCAAAGCAATCATTATATATATGTTTAATTATACAATTTATCAACTTTGAATTAAAAAAAAAAATTTTTTTTTTTTGCACAAAAACCCAACAACACGGAGCAATAACTCCCGACGCTACCGATGATGTTGCACGACGTTGCTTAACTGAAGAAAACTTTCGACCAGTGATTGAAAATGCTATGCTATTTCATAGTTTTTATTATTGCTCCTGCTCCTGCTTCTGCTCTTAATTTGACGGAGCACTTATGACAGCAGAAGCACAAAACAAAATTTGCGTTGCTCTGCTATACTATGCTGTTTGATTTGTTGAAGCACGAAGCAAGAGCAAAAGCAAGAGCAAAAAATTAAAATATATGCTACTGAAAAACACAGAACGAGAAAACAAAAAGTAACAATAATTTTTTGTTACAATACTTGTTTTCTTCAAGTAAATAAGCAAACATTTTCTTTCATTAATAAATTTTTACAAAAACTTGATCTGCTTAAAGCAGTAAAAATTAGCAACAATTTGCTTTGCCTAGTAAAGCCATCATATAAACAATTATTACAAATGTATGTTATGATCTTACTTTCTTTAACAGAATTATATTAATTTCTGTTAAAATCATAATAACAAAATATACGGTGTGTAGAAAATGTGGATTGTGTTCATTGGACACCTAATGTTGGTATGCTTCAACGAAAGCTCTGAAATGTGTAAGAGCGAACTGCGACATCTTATAGAATTTATTATTTTTGCCATAAACAAAAATATATTAAATATTTCATATATATTTAATATATATGAAATATATTAAATATTAGAATATTAATATTAAATAAAATCGAATTATTAAAAATTATTAAACCAGTAAACATTAGAATATTGAAGTTCAAATATTAAAAATTAAATAATGATAGTACTCAATTAATTAAAATAAATTGATTAAAATTTCTTATATACCAGATATTCTTATACACAATATAACATGTATATATTTTATATTATAATTGAATATCGAACCTTGACCAACCATCTATTAAATAACAATTGAACTAAAAGAACTTAACTAATACATCGCAATTATAATCAAACAAAATTACGTATTTTAACGTTTTGTATATCAACCACAAAAAAGCAACATAAACCTAAATATCTAAATATTATAATCTCAAATTTTTAATTCATCAGCTTCATAATAAAATATAAATCATTTCCAGATACAAGCAAAACTAAAAAATGGAAACAAAACAAACCAATCTTGCAATTTCATCAATCACAAACAAGGAATGATTCAACAAATCCAATTCATACCACTAATCCTCCACCAATGCCAATGTTAAACTCATCACATCATCAGGATGCAGAAAATGAAATAATAACCATATGTGGTAAGTATCACAAATCCCAACATTATCAATATCAATATTCTATTACAAATCATAAAATATCTTTCATAAATTACTAAATAATAATAATCTCATTACAATATTATAAAATTAATTTATACATAATATCATTATAATATCCTTCACATTAAATATCAAAATAAGTCCTAATCTAGTTGGATATATATCCACAAAAATTCTAATGTTAATATGTATTCGAAGATCTATTACATATAAATCATACATATACATCTACCAATATCTATACTCATCATAAAATTAATTTAATCCATACTATTTTATAATATATTCTATCAATCGCATGAACTAAATAATTAATAAAAAATATGTGTTTAAATAATAGAAAAATGATAATACACCTTATTAAAATCAATATTTCCAGATTCAGACACATCTATATTCCAACTGCATGACACAACCTCAGCATCATATCATCCCCTAAATGCTTCCATTGACAATACCTCAATCAACACAAACAAACGTAAAAAACTCAACCAATCAACAATCGACACACAAACAAGAACCATAGATGCACCACAAACAAACCACTTATGAAATATTTTTTCTCATCCACCAGAAACTCCATCTCGAAAATATATTACCGGTTGAGTAGGGATTCTTTGGGCGTTCAATTTTTCTTCTAGTCCGATTCATGTTAAATTTCTTTATTTACAGTTACGTTTGGTTATGATAAACCAAAAATGTAGTAATAAATTCGAAGTTCAAGAAATGAAGATAACCGACACGAGCACCACTCAATATGGTGAATGCAACAAAAATTTTTTAAATCGTGAATAACAGTAAATAGCAATGCAAAAAATTTACAATATTTTTTCAATGTTACAACAAAACTTTATAGACAATGTACGGTAATTATGCGTACTCGTTCTCGTATTCGTACAACAGAAATTATTTTCAAATAATTCCTTATCCTTATGCAAATCATGCAAAATTGTTATATTATTCTGTTTAATGAATTATTATTATTAAGACATATTGAATTAATTGCTGCAAGTTAATTGCTACACTCATTAAATTTGATGAATGTTACCAATATATGAATAAGCTACAATTCAGTTTGAGCAATGAAGCGTAAACGAAACATTGGACCACTAATTTTAAACAGCAAAAAACACAAGCGCAAAAAAAGATTTAATGAAATAAGTGTTATTTAACACTTACTTTGTGCTCAATGGTCGTTTGTAGATTCTTATCCAAATGCACCTTTATATATAATTTGGGTGCCATCCAATTTGGCACGAATACGTTTGCCTACGATCTCTGCTGAAAACACTAAATCTTCTAAAATAAAATACACAGCAGTTAAACTACGCGAACGGATTATTGCACCGTCTTGTTTTTACGAAAACTTTGTAGTTACTCGTTCACTATCTAAGTCTTTACGGTGCTGATATAACTCTTCCTCTTCAAGTGGTCCTTGCAAACCCTTATGAAATATTTTTCTCATCCACCAGAAACTCCATCTCGAAAATATATTACCGGTTGAGTAGGGATTCTTTGGGCGTTCAATTTTTCTTCTAGTCCGATTCATGTTAAATTTCTTTATTTACAGTTACGTTTGGTTATGATAAACCAAAAATGTAGTAATAAATTCGAAGTTCAAGAAATGAAGATAACCGACACGAGCACCACTCAATATGGTGAATGCAACAAAAATTTTTTAAATCGTGAATAACAGTAAATAGCAATGCAAAAAATTTACAATATTTTTTCAATGTTACAACAAAACTTTATAGACAATGTACGGTAATTACGCGTACTCGTTCTCGTATTCGTACAACAGAAATTATTTTCAAATAATTCCTTATCCTTATGCAAATGATGCAAAATTGTTATATTATTCTGTTTAATGAATTATTATTATTTAGACATATTGAATTAAGAGAATGTTTTTATTTAATTTGTATGTTTCGTATTTTTTTTCATAGTAATGAAAAATTTTTATTGTGATCAGAATAAAAAAAAACACTAAACAAAAACTAATGTTATACAAAATAGATAATAAAAAAAAATAATTACTAAAGCTTTTACGCACGTGTGCAAATGTAAACAAAAGAAACTTTTAATAGAAGTTAGGATGTTAATGATTGGGTTTAATTAAACTAAAAACTTTTTTTAAGTGTAATATGCTCTTTAAACATTCTGCACATATTTAAGTATTTTGAGAAATGTGACAACATTGCATTTATGATGAAATTCATCAAATTATGTTTGTGTATGTTTATGAGAGAACAAATAGTAGAATGAATAAAAATTAAGCAAGAAAATATATTTT
>NW_024032004.1:0-12487 GCF_002237135.1 Teleopsis dalmanni | reverse complement strand
AAGATGGTATGCCATCTATTAACCAACTTTGTACAGATTTTTTGAATAATTAATAAAATTAAACTAATTTCGATTTTTTTCAAATAATTGTGCTTATTAGAGTATTGTATTGAAAGTTATTTATATATAAACTTTTTTCTGACTACTGGGATATGCTTTTTATAAGAAAAATGTCGTTTTTAAAGGAAAATTAATTTCTGAACTTTGACACTCAATAACTTTTAAGTTAATCGACCAATCTATAAATATGAAGACATTAAATGAAAATTTGAAGTGTCCTCTTTCGATTAAGCTAATTTGCAGAAAAATGGTACCTCTGCTTTTAAAGATAAAATTAATTTTGTAAAGTAATCTATTTTTACAAAATTTTATTTTCCTTATTTTGAAGAAAATTTTTTCTATATTATGTAAAAAGCGATTATATTTAGAAATACAAACATATTTTTTATTGTTATAAGCTTTTTAGTTCATAATTTTTGGTCAAGTAACAAAGTTTTAATTAAATAATATTTGAAAATGACATCTCTATCTTCATCGCAGTACTGCTCCTAAGTTAATCAAACAACCTATACAAAATTTTGCATTATATGAAAGGTAATTTTATCCTCTTTCGAATGAGCCATAAAAGAAAATGGTACCTCTAGTTTAAAAGTTATTAATAAATTAGTGACCCCATCTTTTGGGGCTGATTTTTATTTTTCATTTTTCATACAAATTACATCATTTGCACATAAAAGTTGAATGTAGATAGTAAATTAATTCAATATTCTACTTAATAATGCCTTTTGCTGCATTAAATTTAATAAAATAATAAATTTTTCCTTAATTAAACTATACTGCATTTTTCATGCGGCGAAAAATGTTCCAATTCCATTTTGGACTTATCGTCGACGCTATCTTCACGCACATCTCGCGTAGCCAATATACGCCAGCATACATTTTTTGCCATACTTGCGAGCCACATTGAAATATATAGTAGCTGTCAAAATGCAACTTGCATACGGTTTTGAACTTTGTTGCTTATGTGTACAGTATAAAAAATACTAATCCCAAAATCCCATGTTAAACTACATGAAATTAGAATAACTCGCACACGACCTTAATTTAATTATATAAAATAGAATTATTAACTTAATTTAGTTTAATTATATGAAAGAGAAATATTAACTTTATTTAATTACATTACCATTATCTTATATATAAAATTAACATTGTCAAAATGTTAGTTACCGTACTCCTCCGAAACGGCTTTACGGATTTTTACCAAATTTTATATGCGTATTCAGTAGGTCTGGGAATCGGCTACTTTCTATTTTTCATACCGCTAAAGTGATTAGGGTGTCCCTATCCAGCAAAAATATCTTTATTGCTTTAACAAAAATTTTTTTATTTTTTTGACATAAATTTTTTTATATTTTTGAAAAAGAAAACTTGCTATGATATGTAAAGTTGTTGTCTATGAAAATACTGAATTCATAAAACTGCCCTCTAAAATCTGCACTATCGTTGATTCTCAAAATGCTCTCATTGACCGCGTATTTCCAGATGTACACATACAATACATAAATCATGGGTGGCTGGCAGAAAGAGCCATTAGCAGCAAAAAAACGTGGACGTTGATGAATTAAACTTCAAGATAAAACAGACATTGCCAGGCGACTTAATATCATACAAATCGATCGATACAGTTTGTGATACCAACGAAGTTGTAAACTATCCAGCAGAGTTTTTAAACTCACTGGATTTGCCAGGCATGCCACCACACATTTTACGACTGAAAGTTGGATCACCGATTATTTTACTTCGGAATTTGAACCCACCACGGCTATGCAATAGTACGCGATTGGTAATTAAAAAATTGATGAAAAACATTATCGAAGCCACCATTTTGAATGGTAAGTTCCGAAACGAAAAAGTTTTATTGCCACGAATTCTAATGATTCTCACAGACAAGCCAATTTAATTCAAATGCGTTCAATTTTCTATTAGATTGGCATTTGCAAAGACCATCAATAAGTCACAAGGCCAAACGATGTCTGTTTGTGGTCTTATATATAAAATTTCCATGTCACAATGTTAGTTACCGTACTCCTCCGAAACGGCTTTACCGATTTTTACCAATTTTTATAGGCGTATTCAGTAGGTCTGAGAATCGGCTACTATCTATTTTTCATACCGCTAAAGTGATTAGGGAGTCCCTACCCAGCAAAAATATCCTTATTGCTTTAACAAAAAATTTTTATTTTTTTGACATAAATTTACATCCACTTCGTTTCTTCGTCTTCGCCTTGCATGGTAGATGGAAAATGTACTAAAAATTTTTCTAAAGATTTCACTAATGATACTATAACAAATACCGACGGATATCCAATATATCGTCGAAGAAATCCCGATAATGGGGGAAAATGGTGGGTGGTGCCGTATTCGCCTCTGCTAAGCAAGACATACAATGCTCATATTAATGTTGAGTTTTGCAGTTCTGTGAAGAGCATCAAATATATAAGTACGTCCATAAAGGCAGTGATATAGCTGTGTTTAGAGTAGAAAATACTAATGTAAATGCTTCAATGAACAAAAACGGTGAAATTATGCTCTACCAAATTGGTCGGTACATCAGCACCAATAAAGCTGCTTGGCGTATCTTCGGTTTTCTAATTCATGAACGGGATCTAGCAGCTGTTCAGTTAGTCGTCCATCTTGAAAACGGTCAGCGTGTATTTTTCACGAACGAGACAGTGATTGATCGTGGTACAAATCCACCTAAATCTACACTCACTGCATTTTTTGAATTGTGTAATAGTACGGATGATTTTGGTGCCTTTGCAAGAACATTACTCTATTCACAAGTACCACGCTGTTTCACATGGGCTCAAACAATAAATGGATGCCCCGCAAGCAAGTTTCAGCAGTTGATGCATGTCTCAATTTATTTAAATCGAACGCTTATTTACAGTTAATCCAAGACACACTGAGTGCTTTTATCTTCGACTGTTGTTGGTTAATGTTACTGGCCCATTATCATTATTATTATTTACAACAGTTGTTGCCAGGGAACTTGGTATCATACAAATCTATTGATTTTAAATTAATAATTTAATAAATAAACTATAATAACTTAAAAATAATATTGTTTGGCTTTTGTTATTTTTATTTTCCTTTTCGTTCATAGCGCTCCATGCCTATTTCATGCATATACCACATACTTACACACTTATAATAAGTAAATTACTTTTTGTCTACACTAGAATTTATCTAGAAACTAGAAATAATTTATAAGGCAAAACAACGTTTGTCGGGTTATCTAGTAGTTTTATAAAATGTAAATTATTTATTAATTTTAAAATTTACGTGTACGTAGATGCTGTATTTGCTTTTGTAGTTTGTTTATGGTACTCCTCATGGGAATTTATTTTTTCTTATAAAATTTTATTTATTTTGGAAATTTCTGTAAACAGAAACTTTTCTTATAATAGTACATTTCTGTTCTCTGTATGCTGTCGGAATACTGTTCGAACTCTTACACAATTAAATCTTCAATCTCTTTTAATACGGTCATAAAACTTTATAAGATTTTAGTTACGTATTTTCAAAATGTCGCTTTTATATGAGTAATGCACATTTATTTTCTACTTTTTTAACTTTTAGCCAACTTTCACTAAAAGCAACTTTCTTTTGGAAATAGGAAAGTTAAGATATAAGATATCGTTAAGATATAACGACAATTCAAAACACACTCTTTGTAAACAACAGTTATGACTTTCTAATTAAAGTGAACGAACAAATATGTATTTAGTTGAACATAAATGATTTTTGATTGTAATTGAATTGATTATTCATTTAAAAGTTTGTTATATTTGTTATTGCGTTCTTTTCTTTTTCAATGCAGTACCATGTATATGGTATTAAAAAGATCATAATTAATAATAGAACCAAGAAATGAAAAAAGAAATCATGCCATTATCTACTCACCTATATAGATTATATCCTATCTCTACCAGTCCTGTCATTCGGCATGAGTCTACCCTTCATAAACTACCAATGAGTTACGATGTAAGTCTAATCTATTTATCGCAACTCCCTTATATTCAAGGTCAAGTCAGCGCTCACATGACTCCACCAGCACCCCCTATGAGCAAATTACTACTTAAACATACATCGTAGTTGAATAATAAATAGGAGATCAAGAAATTTTTTTTTTATAATAACAAAAAAATCACATAATTTAATTTGAATATAGTTTTCTTTATTTCAATCATTTTTATTTTTTTTTAAAATTTTATAAATTTTTTTTTATATTTATAAAATATTTTTTATTCTTTTTTTTATAAAGAAAACAATGTATAAATCTTAAATAAATAAAAAAAACTATTTATTATTTAATTCATTGAAATTTGAATGGTTGTAATGTTCTTATCGTTTTATAATAAATAAAAATACGTTGCGTATGGTTGGCTCTTTATTCATAACTCGTTGGGTCTTTATTCTTAACTGCTTGACTACTTATACATAACTGAATATTACATTCTTAAAACTATCTTAAAATACATTGTGCACAAGCGCACATATGCACACGTAAGCATTATAACATTTTTTTTTATTTATTATACAGTCTAAGTCTGTCTAAGTTGTAATGCACCTACTTTTTCCTAGCCGGGGTAGTTCTCAGCCTAGTCCAAGGTCTTACAAGAAAATTTCTATTCGCGGGGACCCAGCGTTCAACTAATGTCGTTTCTACCGTTGAAGTAAGATGTCGTAACAAAGTAATTATTTTCGAATTCAAGTTTTTTTTTCTTTATTAAACAATTGGTAATATATGTGTAACAATCAATGTATTTTAAAAAAAAAAAAACAATTTATCAAATAATATCTTTACAATTACTCATAAATAATAATAATCAAATAATATTTAACTGATTTCAATTTTATTGAACAATTTGTATTTTTAAATAAAAAAAAAACCAATTTTCCAAATAATGTCTTTGCAATTACTCGTAAATAATAATAATCAAATAATATTTAACTGATTTCAATTTTATTGAACAATTTGTATTTTAAATAAAAAGACCGAATTTTTCAAATAATGTCTTTACAATTACTCGTAGTTAATAATAATCAAATAATATTTAACTGATTTCAATTTGTATTGAACAATTTGTATTTTAAATAAAAAAACCAATTTTCCAAATAATGTCTTTTATTGAACAATTTGTATTTTTAAATAAAAAAAACCAATTTTTCAAATAATGTCTTTATAATTACTCGTAGTTAATAATAATCAAATAATATTAATTAATCATGTTTTAAGTTTCACGTTTTATAAATGCCTTCTTTGTGTTCATTTACATACAACAAAATTTATAAAAAAAACTCATAAAATGTTTTTAAATAAAAATATAAGGGAAGATTACTTTGATATTTCACTTAGAATTTTTATATAATATTTTTTTACATTCCTTAAATGTGGATTCAGTAATTAAATTTTTAATGTTACACTTTATAATTATTTGAGATTAAATTTGCATATTACAGAATAAAATTTTTTCCACAAATATCCTGTTTTCGGTTTAATTTCGATTTTTATACATATTATTTGTTGACTTCTGTATTTTATATATATATATATAAGCCTTACCCTCTCTGGTACATCAGGGCAGCTTACAATGTCCAGCGTTGATTATCAGGAACCGCCAATCACCTTAAACTTTGCCACGTATCGGAGACAAAGAGACACCAAAGCCGCGCCACGTCGTTTGCTTGTGGTGTCAACACGTTTATATCTTCGAACGAGCACCAGTATAAAATCTTTTAGTTAACCACTGTTAAAGCCGTCAACTATTTCTTTTATACTGGGGCTATTATCACTATTATCCCGAGATGCAAAAGTAATTTTTACAAAAAAATAATTAAAATTGAAAAAAATCTAAATTTAATTTATAAATAATTTTTGAATAAATTATTTCTTGATATGGACAAAACTGAGTAATTCACACCACCGGTACGTTGCGTTTCGTTTAACATAACCACGAGCCAAGAGACCGAAAACTTCTCCGCTTGCGCCTTTTATTCTCCTTTTTTTCTAACTGCGTCGAGCGGACTTTTTTGTTAGCCGTTGTTCGGTCAATACCCTCAACATTTCCCCTCATCAGGCATTCTGTTGTAGACTTCTGAAAGCTTTAAATTACACTCGCAGCTTTTTTTCTATTATCCGCTGCAATTTTTGGCGATCAAACGAAATGCACAAAGCAAATTAATAAATGACATTTCTCATTTTTTTCTATTTTTGTTTTGATTATGCTTTGTTTTTTTACTAAAATGTGTTTCATGCAGTTCGGGAAAATAATTTAAATTTATTTTAATTAATATAGTTCGAACTATATTAATTAAAATCAATATTCGTCAGGGTATTTCAAGGTATGTATAGCATATGTTAGATATGTTGGAGTACATAACATCAAATTTTATTTAATTATAGTTATCTTTGACGTCAGCATTTTGTGAAACGTGTAAAAATGTGAACGTGTGAAATGCGTATTGTGTGACTAAAATTTATTCAAAAAAATTTAGTCGTCACACTCCCTCCTTCCTTTACGAGAGTATATCAATACGGATATCTCCATTTCTGGCAATACGAATCAGTCGAGTCTTGCCATCCCATGTCGCCTTGAATCGATGACGCCTGCCTCTGGACCACTTCTTTAAATCGTAGCCCTGCTTCTGTAGTATTCTCGCCGGGCTAAGGTCTTCATTCAGAAATTCAGCAGTGGTAACTTCATTAGTATGCTTTGATGTGATTGCTTTCTCGTGGGCGTTTTGCTGTTGTAGAATGGCTTTAGCGGTTGGAGGAGTTGCTGGACAATCCCAGTTGTTTATGGTTTGTCTCATAGAGTGATGTATATCTCGCTGCTCATGGAAATGGTTCATGTAGTCATCTCTTGCTTCTGCATCACCTGACTTAAACGGCCAGCTTCGTTTGCGATAGCGCTTGTTGTCATTTTCTTGGCGGTTTAAAATGGTTTTGGCAATTGTAGGCGTTGGAGGGCATTCACTGCTATTCGTCACTCGAGGAGGTGTATGAAGTATGTCCCACCAATCAGGAGGGGCCGTGATCTGCAGGATGTCTTCCAGACGACTCTCGCTCACCTCATCTGACAGCGAATTTTCAGAATGATGACAACTATAAAGATAAACAAGATTAAGTAAGTGGTACAAAATAATTTTAAATCAACAATGATACTGTTTAATTCGACTTAGGTGAGCCGAAATTATTTTATCGCCATGTAGTTCACGCAACTTCACTATGACCGGTGATACAAAATCTATTACTTCATACGGTCCTGAATATTTCGGGGCTAATTTTGCATTAAAGCCGTCTAGTGCATTGGATAGTGGTTGTGAACGATTAAGTACCAGTGTGCCAAGTTCCGGTTTCCACTCCCGTCGTCGGAGGTTATAATATCTTGCCTGGTCTTGTGATGCTTTTCCCATGTTTCTGCTAGCAATAGCGTATATTTCCAGTAATTTTCGCGCTTTGTTATCGGGAGATTCTGTAGCTCTTCCAAGTCCTGGTGTCACTGCATCATATAATGTACTCGGCATTCGAAGCTCTCTACCTTGAGTAATATATGCCGGACTGAAACCTGTTGAAGACGAAATTGAGGAGTTTATCGCTAACGTGATTTCGGGTAAACACTCGTCCCAGTGTCGGTGGTCATCTATCGAGTTTTGCGCGATCATTGTTTTTATTGTACGATTTGCACGTTCAGTCGGGTTCTCCTGAGGTGTATAAGGGGCTGTGTGTTGATGTTGAATGCCCAATCCGACTAAGAATTTTTGAAACACCTTGCTCGTAAATTGTGTTCCATTGTCTGTGACCAAGATCTTCGGAATCCCAAACCGCGCCAGGATGTTTTCTCTGAAGGCTTTTTTAACACCGGCCGTCGTGGCGTTCCTCATTGGTATAATCTCCACCCATTTAGAGAACTTGTCAAAAAATACCAACGCTACCGTATTTCCTTTAACTGAACGTGGTAAGGGCCCAATAAAATCTGCACATACTGTTACCCATGGCTCTTCTGGCAAACTCGTTAACATCTTTCCTGCACTAGGCTGTTGACTGACCTTGTATTTTTGACAGGTATCACACTTCCGCACATATTCTTTGATGTCGCGATACATCCCTGGCCAGAAATATCTCGATGTGACTCGAAGGATCGTTTTTTGATTTCCTAAGTGCCCTGCCGTGATATCATTGTGACACTCTTTTAATACTTGAGGCCGAATGGCTTGCGGTACACACAGTTTCCAGCAAGGATGTCCCTCGTTGCTATAAGAGTTGGGTATACGACGGTACAGCTGATTATTTTCGATAGAATAGTCGGGGTATTTACTTGGATTATCGGTTATTGCTCTTCTCAAGTTCGTTAACCATATACAAGACTGTCCATCTTCTTTTTTCATATCAGGTAAATTCACCAGTGCCAGTGTAGTTTGAGGTTGACGAGATAGTGCATCGGCGACGACATTATACTTTCCTTTTCTATATTGTACCTCAAAATTGAATTGTTGCAGCTCTAGCGCCCAGCGCGCGATACGACCAGTTGGATTTTCAATGTTGTTTAACCATTTCAGCGCCAGATGATCGGTTATGACTACGAAACGATAACCTTCTAAATATTGTTTCATTTTTCTTACTCCCCAGACAATCGCCAGACACTCCTTTTCAGTCGTCGAGTAGTTTTTCTCAGCTGGATTTAAACTGCGACTTGCATAAGCTATCACCTTTTCTACGCCGTCTATTTCTTGGGTCAATATTGCTCCAAGTCCAAAATTACTGGCATCTGTCTGCAATACAAATTGTTCGGTGAAGTTGGGGCACGCTAAAATTGGAGCACTCGTTAATTTTTCTTTCAACATATCGAACGCCACTTGTTGCTCTGACGTCCATTGCCATCGTTTACCTTTCTTTAATAACATCGTAAGGGGTTGTATTGTATTTGAGAAGTGTGGTACAAAACGGCGATACCACGAGGCGATTCCAATACACCGTCGTAGTTCCTTGAGGTCTTTTGGTACAGGTAACTCTTTTATGGCTGCAATCTTTTCGGGATCAGTGTGTATACCATGTGGTGTCACCAAATGCCCAAGATACTTTAGTTCTTTCATGAAAAATTTACATTTCTGTACGTTGATTTTTAGTTTTGCACACCTTAGTCGATGGAATACCTTTCGCAAATTTTCCATATGTTCCTCCAGTGTATGACCAATTATGATGATGTCATCGAGATATGCAAAAGCAAAAGGTTCCATATCAGGTCCAATCACGGTGTCTAACGCTCGTTGAAATGTTGCTGGAGCGGAGTGCAATCCAAAAGGCATCACGCGCCACTGAAATAGCCCTCGTCCAGGTACCGTAAACGCAGTATATTCTTTACTTTGTTCAGCCATTGGTATTTGCCAATACCCGTTCTTAAGATCAAGGCTGCTGATATATTTGGCGTCTCTGAGTTGATCTAGAATGTGTTGTATACGAGGAATTGGGTAGGCATCTGGTATTGAGTGTGCATTTACCTGACGATAATCTATGCAAAGTCGCCAACTATCATCCTTTTTCTTCACTAATACCACCGGTGAGCTATAAGGGCTATGAGAGCGTTCGATACAACCTTTTTGTAATAATTCATTTATTTCTTTGTCCAATATTTGTTGCATGACCGGGTTTCGAGGATAGTATCTTTGCTTAATCGGTCTGTCATCCTTCATGGTGATGGAATGTGTGGTGATATTGGACAGTCCTTCAAGAGTGTCGAACTTCGCTAATTCGCGAGCTAAGAATTTGTCCACATGTTCCGATTCACTTACTGTAGAATTCAGCATTACCATCTCTCGTTTCACATTTGAAGTTTTACTAAGTTTGACTGTATTTTCCCCTATTTTGAAGATACTTGACGCCGAAACCAGGAAGTCCATCCCCAAGACCATATCATGTACCATTCCTTCTAACACTAATAGTTCAACTGCATAGTCACAGGCCCCGATTCGCAGTGATGTGTGAATTATTGTATTTATGTTCCGCGGTGAACCATCTGCCAAACGTACCACCAAATCTACTTCGTCGTGTTTGCCATATAAACGTTTTGCTATGCCCGGATGAATAAAACATTTACTGGCCCCTGTATCAACCATGGCTGTCATCTGTTGATCCTGAATGAATATTTTTATAAGAAGACGATTATTTTCAATTATGAATGGTTCTGAGACGGTGTTGGAATGTCGGTCACGCCCCTTGCTTCTGGACGGCGTGACCGCTGGAAGTTTCCCGGAACTTTTCGGCAGCAATCAATTGTTCGTACATCACGTCTGCCGCACTGCCAACAGAAGAGAATACGAGGGTTCTGACATCCTCGCGCTTGGTGTCCTTGTCGTCCACATCGAAAGCAAGCTGAAGCTAGGTTTATTGGTTCCACTGCTGCCAGTACCATCGGCTTATCTCGTCGTTCTGGTGTTGTAAACGATTCCCTTGGTTTTCTGCTTTTTCCTTCGTCCCGAACTGCTTCGTAGTCGTTAGCGAGTAATATCAGCTCTCGTAATGTACAAAACTCGCGTCGCTTTATATGCAGCCTGTATTCTGTTAAACTATTTCGGTAGAATCGTTCAAGCTTTGCTCCATCGTCCATTTTCAAATGTTGCATCAACTTCTGCAATTCCAACACGTAAGTTTTAAATGACTCCCCAGGTTTCTGCATTCTGTTTCTTAGCTCGTCTTCTAAGCGCTCGAAGTAACGATGAGGAAGAAAAAATTCTAGAAAATCGAATTTGAACTGCTCCCAGTGGTCCCAGTCCCCTTTATTGTGACGGAACCATACCAAGGCCTGCCCTTTCAGCAATTCTGGCATCGCACGAGGCAGCATATTTTTAGCAATATCATATCCACTCGCTAACTCTTCCACACGCTCCACAAACGCCAACGGATCGCCGCTCTCATCAAATCGGACCGCCCATTTTCTAGCCTGATCGATGACTGTTGCCTGCATGGTTCTAGGTTGTGTATATGGTACGTGTAACGTATGTTGCGTGTACTGCTGCTGCTGTGTCAATTGTGGAATATTATCTTGCGTTGTCTGTACTGGGGTTGGCAATGGTATTTCCTCCACGGCGTGATCGCATTCTACTTCACCTACGGACACTCTGCTATGTCTATCTTCAAGTTCTTTTAATCGTGTTATTATCTGCGGTTTGTGGTCAGCTTGTGCAATAAAGTTTGCCAATCGCCGGCGCAATTCATCGACGACACCTGTTGACTCTTGTTCGAATTCGTCCAAATAAGCGACTAGCTCTTCTTTGCGTAAATTTCTTACCCAGCTGCGACCCATATTAACTGATATACGATGTTTTGCGATGTCTGAACCTAAAAAACTAGCTGTGTTTCGATGTATTTAGTTGAACCTTAGTCGAGGGTCCCTGCTCGGGCGCCACTTGTAATGCACCTACTTTTTCCTAGCCGGGGTAGTTCTCAGCCTAGTCCAAGGTCTTACAAGAAAATTTCTATTCGCGGGGACCCAGCGTTCAACTAATGTCGTTTCTACCGTTGAAGTAAGATGTCGTAACAAAGTAATTATTTTCGAATTCAAGTTTTTTTTTCTTTATTAAACAATTGGTAATATATGTGTAACAATCAATGTATTTTAAAAAAAAAAAAACAATTTATCAAATAATATCTTTACAATTACTCATAAATAATAATAATCAAATAATATTTAACTGATTTCAATTTTATTGAACAATTTGTATTTTTAAATAAAAAAAAAACCAATTTTCCAAATAATGTCTTTGCAATTACTCGTAAATAATAATAATCAAATAATATTTAACTGATTTCAATTTTATTGAACAATTTGTATTTTAAATAAAAAGACCGAATTTTTCAAATAATGTCTTTACAATTACTCGTAGTTAATAATAATCAAATAATATTTAACTGATTTCAATTTGTATTGAACAATTTGTATTTTAAATAAAAAAACCAATTTTCCAAATAATGTCTTTTATTGAACAATTTGTATTTTTAAATAAAAAAAACCAATTTTTCAAATAATGTCTTTATAATTACTCGTAGTTAATAATAATCAAATAATATTAATTAATCATGTTTTAAGTTTCACGTTTTATAAATGCCTTCTTTGTGTTCATTTACATACAACAAAATTTATAAAAAAAAACTCATAAAATGTTTTTAAATAAAAATATAAGGGAAGATTACTTTGATATTTCACTTAGAATTTTTATATAATATTTTTACATTCCTTAATTGTGGATTCAGTAATTAAATTTTTAATGTTACACTTTATAATTATTTGAGATTAAATTTGCATATTACAGAATAAAATTTTTTCCACAAATATCCTGTTTTCGATTTAATTTCGAGTTTTATACATATTATTTGTTGACTTCTGTATTTTATATATATATATATATAAGCCTTACCCTCTCT
>NW_024032003.1:0-12497 GCF_002237135.1 Teleopsis dalmanni | reverse complement strand
AAAAAAATTGGATAAAAATACACATTGCAGTTTTGAACAAACTCTTACCAACCCAAAGGAGATGCCCACAATAAAACAATTCTTAGAATTTTTAGAATTGAGATTTCAGTCACTTGAGGCTATAGGTCTACGAGACAATGCAGTATATAAACCCAACAAAAGGATAGCCGTAACTATGGTTTGTTCAGATCTATGTAAAGTTTGTAATACAGATAAACATCCGATCTACTATTGCAAAAAGTTCATTGAAATGACTCCTCCTGAACGATTAAATTGGATTCAACGACAAAAACTATGTGTGAATTGTTTCAAATCCGATCATAAAGCAAAGGTTTGTGAAGCTGGATCATGTAAAAAATGTGCCAAGAAGCATAACACTTTGCTCCATTTAGAGCAACAGTCACCTAAACCTTCAAGGGCACCAACAACAAACACAAAGTCAACCACAACATTGATCAACGCTAATGAATCGCCATCCATAACAGCAACAACTAATGCAAAGTGTACTCGTAATTACGTTCTGCTAGCCACTGCAAAGGTGCGCATTATTGCAAACAATGGACGAACGTGTGATGTTCGTGCCATACTCGACTCAGGGTCTCAAGTGAACCTAGTAACCCAAAGAGTAATCAACAAGTTATCTTTAATTACCACAAATTCAAATCTATCGATCGAAGGTATTGGCCGTCAATTCGGGAACTCAAAATCTCGCGTAAATGTTGAACTGCAGGCTACTAATGGAAGCTTCAGGACGAGACTAGAGGCATTTGTACTGCCACAAATAATATCACCACAACCGTCACGAGACCTAGATATCTCGGATTGGCAGATCCCACAGAATGTAGAATTAGCAGACCCCAGCTTTAACAGATCTGGACGAATTGACATACTGATTGGTGCTGAATTCTATCATACTGTACTCATACAGAACAATATCATACAGAACAATTGATAATAGGAAAGAATTCGCCACTGTTACAAAATTCGGTTCTAGGTTGGTTGGTGGTTGGTAAGACTAAAACTACAACAGATATTAAACCAACATGCGCTATTACTACAGGAGAAGTTGGTGAAATGTCAGAAATGATAGAACGATTTTGGAAGTTAGATAACATTGAGACTGCAGAAAGGGTTTTGACTTTATCTGAGAAATGGTGTGAAAATCACTTTACAAATCATGTAAAGACAAATCACGATGGTCGTTTCATTGTACGCTTACCTTTCCGCGAAGATCCCACAACACTTGGTAGATCGCGTGAGATAGCATTCAATCGATTTTGTTCTCTGGAAAGGAAGTTACAAAGGGACCCAAATTTATACAAGGAGTACATAAAGTTCATGGATGACTATGAGTCATTAGGTCACATGGAAAAAGTTTGCCCGAAAGATGTCAAAGGAGCACAATATTTCATTCCTCATCATTGTGTCTTGAAACCTGACAGCACTACAACCAAATTGAGAGTTGTCTTTTATGCATCAGCAAAAACATCAAGCGGTTTAGCACTAAACGATATTTTGCACAAAGGTCCAACAGTGCAAAGTGATCTTTTTTCAATACTGTTGCGTTTTAGAATACACCGGTTTGTATTTACGGCCGATATTGAGAAAATGTACCGGCAAATTCAAGTACATGATGAAGATACAGCACAGCAGCTGATAATCTGGAGAAAAAGTGCTGATGATAGTATACAATATTACCGACTGAAAACGGTTACATATGGAACAAAGTCAGCCCCTTATCTTGCAACAAAATGTCTTCAACACCTTGCAAAACATAATATGACCAACTATCCGCTTGGAGCACCTGCATTACTTAATGATTTTTATGTAGATGACTGTTTAAGCGGAACTAACAGCATCATTACCGCCTTACACACTCAACAACAACTTACGGAACTGCTCAGTAAATCAGGATTTAAGCTGAGAAAATGGTGCTCAAATAATACACGACTCCTACAAAACATTCCGATAGAAGACCAAGAAATCAACCTTGATTTAGATGACTCAGCCATAAAGCCAACAAAAACATTAGGCATTATTTGGCTCCCGAAATCAGACGAATTTTGCGGTAAGGCAGAGATGTCATCAGAGCAACCTATCACGAAGCGGATTGTGGCATCGGACTTAGCTCGAATTTTTGATCCTTTGGGAATTTTTGGCCCCATTACTGTAACAGCTAAAATGTTCATGCAGGAATTGTGGCAACAAAACTATTTCTGGGATGCGGAACTGTTACCTCAGGCTCAGCTAGAATGGAAGCGTTTTAGAAATGACTTACAAACATTAAATACTGTGAAAGTACCCAGACATATTTTTAATTCGACGGTTCCCTGTTCGATTCAATTACACGTGTTTACGGATGCATCAGAGAAGGCATATGGAGCAGCTATGTACGTGCGAGCAATATATAATGATAAGACAATAACATCGAGACTATTGTGCGCCAAATCTAGAATAGCACCATTAAAGAAACAGACACTTCCACGACTAGAACTCTGCGCAGCATTGCTGGGAGTCGATTTAGCAGAAAGAGTTAAACAAGATTTAAAGTATCAAAACGTGCCAACCTACTTTTGGTCCGATTCTAAAATTGTTTTGTCATGGATAATATCTTCATCTGCCTCATTGCACACATTCGTAGCAAATCGTATTAGCAAAATTCAAGAGATGTCACATGCTGATCAATGGCATCATGTGGCATCAAAGGATAATCCTGCTGACATCATTTCCAGAGGAATAAAGGTTAAAATGTTCAATTATTCACATATATGGTTTTTTGGTCCACTCTTTCTTCATGGAAGCAACGAATTTTGGCAACAGCCAAACCCAAAGGCATTTAACATCTCAACTGATATCGAAAGACGACAAGGACATACAGTTAACATTATCATTCAAACGACTGGTTCTGATCACATGATAAATCAAATTGATCATCGAAACTCATTCAGATACCTCCAAAGAACAATTGCTTATGTTCGCCGTGTATTTCATCGCACACAATCACCAACAAGAACACTTTCTCCAAAGGAATTACGAGATGCATTAGTCTTCATAATTAAAACTATTCAGGGCTCAGAATTTGCAAAGGAAATCTCTGATTTAAAACAATGTAAAGCAGTCAACAGTTCGAGTCAACTAAATACTTTAGCACCGTTCATTGACGAACAAGGTGTACTTCGTGTTGGAGGAAGGCTTGAAGCATCAACATTGCCATATGATGCTAAACACCCAATGGTAATTCCTTACAATCACTCAATAGTGAAATTGATGTTCAAAATGAAACATGAAGAAAATTCCCATTGTGCTCCACAATTATTGCTAAGCATAATGAGACAAAACTTCTGGTCGATTAAAGGAAAGATTATGGCGCGAAACATTGTTCACAGCTGTGTCATCTGTTCAAAGGCAAAACCAAAACTGATGGACCAACTCATGGGCAACTTATCGACTGATCGAGTTACTCTAACTAAACCATTTTTTACCACAGGAGTTGATTACTGTGGTCCGATATGGATTCATTATAAAATTAGAGGAAAAAGGCCAACAAAGGCATATTTAGCAGTATTTTGCTGTTTCGCGACTAAGGCTGTTCACCTAGAAATAGTGAGTGACCTGACAACAGAGGCATTCATAGCCGCTATTCAACGTTTTATCAGCAGAAGAGGAAGATGCCAAACAATTTATAGTGACAATGCGACTAACTTTGTTGGGGCGAGAAACCAACTACAAGAGCTCCAGTCTACCATTTATTCAGAAAATGGAAAAGAAAAGATCATTAAGACCAGTAGTAACAAGGGAATTGACTTCAAATTCATTCCACCAAGAGCTCCTCATTTTGGAGGACTCTGGGAAGCTGCCGTCAAGTCAGCTAAACATTTAATGATTAAAGGAATTTTCAACGCTTCATTGACTTATGAAGAATTGGCAACAGTCATAACTGAAATAGAAGCCATGTTAAATTCAAGGCCAATAACAAAAATGTCATCCGATCCAAATGACAGCGCTTACACCAGGACACTTTCTCATAGGCGAACCACCTACCACTAATGTAGATCCTTATCAAAAGGAGAGCCGAATGAGTTTATCATCACGATGGCGTTTAGTTTCTGAACTCAAACAAGAATTCTGGAGAAGATGGTCAAAGGAATATCTCAATGAACTCCAATCAAGGTACAAATGGAAACAACAAAAGGCAAATCTATGCCAAGGTGATTTAGTCATTATAAAAGATGATAATCTACCCATGTACAAATGGCCTCTCGGCAGGGTGCAACAGGTGTATGAAGGAGAAGATGGTTTGGTCCGTGCAGCTGACATAAAAACAGCCAATGGGATTTTTAAACGACCATTACGATCATTGGCCCCCCTACCCACTGAAGGCAGCATTAATCAAAATCCAACAAAACAAAATTCTACTGTCACACAAACAAGACGAACGAATGAACCTAGTGAAGCGTTGCCAAAGCGTCGAAAGATATATGATGGCACATCTTTAATGATGACCATACTTGTGACAATTTTGATGATACCATTAATACTTTCGAAACCCATTGAAGAAATATCATTTCCAAACAAACCCGGAATATATTTTGAAGGAATTGGCACCGTAAATCAAATCATTGGAAGATGGAAAATTATCACTTACTTTGAGTTCGCGCCTATTCGAAAGGAGATCGAAAGGTTTCAAAATGGCACAGCAGCACTTCAGCAATTGTGCCCATTGTTACAGCAACAAGAAAGCTGTTATGAGCTCGTCCGTCAATTCAATAATACTAATATAGAGTTACGAACTGAAACGAAGGTCATGACGAGACACCGATCAGCCAGAGGAGCCATCAATATAGTTGGAAATATTGCTAACAAATTATTTGGTGTTTTAGATTCAGAATATGCTGAAACGATTTCTAAAACTCTAACTCAAATCAACAATAATGAAGATGTACTATCAAAAATGATCAAAAATCAGACTACAGTCATGGACTCAACTATAAATATATTCAGCAAAACTACAGAAGCCATTGCAGTCAAACTGAATCAACTACAAGATGAGACAAACAAAATAGTAGATTACACTAATCATAATACTAAACGTATTAACCACCTAGAGATCTATACATCACTGGTAACCCAACTTACATGGATGGCACATACATTAATGAAAATTGAAGCTGCGATATTTGATGTCTTAACTGATACTCAGCATGGCAGAATTAATTCTCTTTTGGTGTCTCCACAACAACTTCAAGACCAAATCATGAAGATCAAGGGCCATTTACCTCATTCACTTCGTCTTCCATTTAATCAAGAGGACGTTATTCATTTATACACGTTGATGTCTTCACAAAGTGGAATCACACAAGATCATTTGATAGTTGTCTTACAACTGCCATTAACCGATCATGAGGATTTCGATTTATTCAATCTCGTCCCAATTCCTGCAACAGTCAACAATACAATGATGACAATAGTTCCAGAAGCTTCATTTTTAGCTGCCACGCCACATAGAGACCAATATTTTGCCTTAACTCGTGAACAGTATAAGGAGTGTATGATTTTCAAGCAACCAGAAAACAAACTACTTTGTTCAGACAAACAATCAAAATATAACACCGGCTCACAGGTCTGACAATACGTGTAATGTGCAGGAAACAAAATCGAACATTATTTGGAGTCCCCTGTATCATGCGAACCAATGGATATTCGGGTCAAAAAACAATACAACAGTTACGGCCGTCTGTAAGGGCATCACGACTCATTTAGAACTACAAGGTGCAACACTGCTGAAATTACAAGACGACTGTGTACTCAAACACCAAACGTCTACAATTCAGACACATCAAACGCTTACCGACACCATGTATGAATCTTACATTGCATTTGGTGAGATACCTGTCATCAATAACTCAGAATTATGGTCAAAGTTTAAAGGAAGTTCATTGAATCTCAGCAATGAACTTAAACAGTTAAAGCTACTTCACAATACTCTGAAAGATGAAAAATTCGCTGAATTACCACACAAACTACAGACGGACAGCATGCACCACTACGCAATTAATTCCATAACCCTAATTCTTGTCGTTGGAGCCATCATATGGATGATATGGAAAATAAAGCAGGTAAAGCGTCCAGAAGTCAATCAGCCAACACAAACTCTCACACCAAACGCGATGCCACGAACAAGATTTACTTTGGAGCCTGAAACAATTACATAGCTTCTCAAATTCTCATGATGCTATAAACTCTAAATTTTATATTCTTAAGTTTATATAATATTGTATAACTATTTATTGTTTAAAAATTATATGTGTATTTATATATCCACAAAATGTTGTAATTATTTTTTTTTTATTTTTTTTTGATTTTTTAAAAAAAAAACACACATAATGCATTGCAAATCAAATTAATCATTGCTCATAGATTCATTCTTGAATAACGTAATTCAAGCCGGGCAGAATGTTAAGTTTAACAAACCTAACATATTTTAGCTCGCTTGTAATCACGCTTATGCAGCAAATAAATATTGTAAATATTTACGTTTATAAGTTCAATAACTTCACATATTGTATTTATGCTTATGCAGCAATATGTGAAATTTTAATTATTATTTTAGTCACAAATAATTGTAATTATTATTATGCTTAGTAAGTAATTTTATACTATATAAGGAAACAATATTAATAATAAAGATTGAAAGCGAAAACAATCGTCTTTACTTCACAATCAAAAATTGGTTATTGGTAGATGTGCCTTTTAACCACTGTAGAAACAAAATAAAAATTATTTACTTACTTGGCTAGCGGTTTATGTGCCTGCAAGCCTTTCATCTTAACTACCTGATTATTGGTTTATGTGCCTAATAGTCAGTGTAACAAAGTAAGCAAATACAGACATTGATACCACCTCAGATTAAGTGGTATTCAATATTTGATATAAGAATATAATAATAAAAACTTAATATATAAAAAATAATCAATTATTGTATAATATGGTGTTTATGAATATTCTTCATGAAACTATTGTTACTGTATTGCATAGCCGAGTCTTGATAGCCAAACATATTAAGAGCATTTACACTAATAACAACTGTGGTTGCGCTACTCCGGTGTTTTCCATCATGTCATAGGCAAACATCATATATTAATATGAAGCTAGTATAAAATATCAGCAAAAATCAAATTTTAAATAATTTGGAAGACTTGTGCATTTCATGCACACGAAGCCAGTCATATATTTTAAGAAAAAGAAAAGCACACAAACTAAATCCAAGCATCACATTCAAAAATATTGTCTCACCTACCCATGCATATATATATTTAGTAAGTGTGCAATAAAAAGAAGAGTAGAAAAAATTTACCAAGAAACTTACATACGCATGAACTAGAAGCTATGTGTGCATTTGCTTTGATATTAGAGTTTTTTCTATATGATTTTGTCCAAGCAAAATACAACATATTCAACATATATTGGTTTGATTGCTGACTTCACTAACAAAATAGCATTGATCATACATAAAATAATAAGTTCGATTGTTTATATGTTTGAACAGACATGTTTTTCCCATTGCGTGTACCTTTTCAAAATTCATGATTTTTTTAACAGAGGCAAATTACATGTCTTTATATTTCTATGTTTTTGGTAAAAACATTAGTCTCCATAGCCTGCAATACATTGAAAAATTTTTATTTAACTGTTAAACTGGAACAATTAAAACTATTAGCTTACTATTTTCAGTTTTTTTTTTTATATACACTTAGCAGAAAAACTCTGCGTACAGAAAGTAAAGTTTGTTTCAACAATAAAAATATTATTAAATAAATAGATTTTTTAAATCAGTTTTATTTTTTATTTGTACTTTAATTCGTTATCTTCATTTTAAGCTAAAACTTATTTCTAACAGATTAGTAGAAAAATTATAGTAATTAAAAATGTAAAAAATCAGCGCTATCGGTGGCAGAAAAAGTCTGCGTACAGAACATATAAAGGGGAATTCCCGAAGTTTTAACAGTAGAACTTTGGCGTCCTTTATATTTTATTGAACCGGTATGTCATTATACACAATCCCAAGCACTTATTTTATAATTAAATGATTAAAAAGTAATTAAATTTATAATGACAAATAAAGGGAAAAAATTATTATTAGTAAGAGCAGTATTATTATTGATCTATGGAAAAAAAGGAAAATGTATCGTGAAATTGGTCAAATCGTTAAGCGGTCACATTCTTCTATCTAAAGAGTAGTAAACAACTACAGCTATACAATATTATTGACCTCGATGTTGCGATTTGGGCGTCCATCCAAGCTGTCAAGAAGAGAAACCCAGAGCATTATTAATTCAGTGAAAGATAATCCTCGTCTAACTGGACTTCTGTTATATAAATATATTGACCAGACATTCCAGAAGTAAATTCACGTGGATACTGTACACAAAATATTAAAAAAATACCACTTCCATGGCTGGTTTGCACGAAGCAAGCCGCTTATCTCCAAAGCTATTAGAATGAAGCGTTTAGCATTCGCAAGGGAGTATTTAAATAAGTCTCCAGAATTTTGGAAACCCATAATTTTTTCAGACGAAAGCATATTTTGTCTCTTTAGCAGTAAAGGTTGAACGATTATATGGCGAAACCCGGGTACTGCCTTTAATAATAAATATTTGTGTCCAACAGTAAAACACGGTAGTGGAGGAGTAATAGTGCGAGGGTGTATGGCGAGTAATGGAATGGGAAAAATTAAATTTATTGAGTCGAAAATGAATAAAGCTGATTATTTAAATGTTTTAAAACGCAATTTAAAGAGCAGTGCCGAGAAGTTGGGGTTACAGAATAATTACTTACTTTAACAAGATATCGACCCAAAGCATACTGCAGAAGTTGTAAAGCTTTGGTTGCTTTAAAATGTCCCCAAGCAAATCAAAACATCACCATAATCGCCATATTTAAATTCTATAGAAAATTTGTAGGATTTACTGCAGCGTCGGGTACGTGAATACAATATAACCTCCAAAGAAATGCCGAAGAACATGAGAGACGCGGAATGGGGCAAAATAAGCAACGATGAGACTGCGAAACTGGTCAATTCGATACCAAAACGACTTATGGAGGTCATAAAAAGGAAAGGTTATCCAACAAGTTACTAAAAACGTAAAATCTTTAAAAAAATAATATATTTCGACGCTTTTTAAACTCTTGTACGCAGACTTTTTCTGCCACCGATAGCGCTGATTTTTAATATTTTTAATTATTATAATTTTTCTACTAATCTCTTAGAAATAAGTTTTAGCTTAAAATGAAGATAACGAATAAAAGTACAAATAAAAAATAAAACTGATTTAAAAAATCTATTCATTTAATAATTTTTTTATTGTTGAAACAAAATTTACTTTCTGTACGCAGAGTTTTTCTGCTAAGTGTATGAGGTTAATTCACTTAATCTTTACTCTTGTTCATTATACTTAATAGTTCTTAATTCCAAATTTTTAATATTGTTCCTATAATTCACTCAATTTCTATATTCAATATCATATTAATACCATAGTTCTTATATCCAAACTTTCTTATTCAATTAATTCATTTTAATCTTCAGTCTTCCTCAAAACTCTCAACTTGTTCTTCGCTCAATTCAAAAACAACTGGGTCATCAAAAAAAACAAAAACCGCATGGTGTAAATATGTAGCAACAACTCTATTGCCATGCAAATAGCACGCCATACAGCCGTTACTACGGACTCCAGGGGCGGTTTACAATACAAAATTAATATATTAATACTATATTTATTATCAATATTAATATCTCAATATCAATTACAATTTTTATTCTAGGGTATCTAACATATAGCTTTCTGTTCTTGCAAAAGAATATTCGATTTATCCCGTTATTACACATTGGATTAATATTATACATTTAAACGTATTGAATATGTAATATTTATTT
Organism: Teleopsis dalmanni; assembly: GCF_002237135.1. Lineage (NCBI taxonomy): Eukaryota > Metazoa > Arthropoda > Insecta > Diptera > Diopsidae > Teleopsis > Teleopsis dalmanni. The sequence goes on along the minus strand of NW_024032003.1, from coordinate 2,566 downwards.
TAACTACATTGGCAACCCCATTTGAATCAACTACTGTAACTCTTTTTCTCTGTAATTTATTTTTAGTCAATAAACACACTTTATCTTAACAAGTTATGGGCCCAGAGTTGTACGCGCGGTGTGTTTGTTAAAATAAAATCTGTTTTACTACTAATTTAAAAAAAAAAAACTGTGCATACTCCAGTTTAGTGTTTTTTACGTGCTCTTTTTCTTAGTAACCGTCGCGTTTTTTTTTTGTTAAAAATTCCTTTTTATATAAAAAAACATACTGAAACAATGGTATCGGAAGGTAAATTAGAATTGCAAAACTAATGGACAGTTCGCAATGGTTTACGTGGAAATTCCAAATGGTTCACATTTTAGAAGCTGGAGATATGTATGCCGTGGTGACTGGGACTGAACTACCGCAGGAGGATAAAAAATTATTATGGCAGAAAATTGATGCAAGGGCTCGTCGCACTATATGCCTGTCACTGGATAAACAACCTTTATTGCAAATACTTCATTGTGTGAATGCAAAAGATGTGTGATATACACTAATAAGTGTATACTAACAAACGTCAAGATCAAACTTATTATTTTTGCAGCAGAAATATTGTAGTTGTAATAAAGACCCGGAGGACGACATTGCAACTTTTTTGTCCAAACTAATGGAAATAGTGCAACATCTTCGTCATCAAGGTGAAAGTATTTCTGATTCAATGATAATTACGAAGGTTTTAGTGTGTTTACCTGTGGAATGCAATCATTTTTATAGTGCATGGAAGTCGGTACAAGCTGAGGACCAGAATCTAAACACCTTACGAGCACGGCTTATGGCAAAAGAAATAAGAATGGGTGCTCAGGAAAAGATAAAATCCGAAGCTCTCTTGGCAAAACGACAATACCGACCAGCAACTAAAGGGCAACAAATTAAAACCGTGAAAACAAATACCAAAAAACCAAGGAAGTTTTAAGTGTGGTGACGAAGGCCATTTTAAGCGTAATTGTTCACAAATAAAAAAGGCTGCACCAAATGTAAATCCCTGTAGAAGCTATGAAGCTTTGATGTATAGTACAAATTCTAGCTGTAGCGGAAATAATTGGGTCCTTGACTCAGAAGCAACAGAACACATGTGTCATATACAGGAGTGGTTTGAGAATTTCAGAAACTACAATAATATAGTCAGGGTTATAAGAGATATTGTCGTTTTTATTAGTGAAGGTCATAAATGGGTGCAGAAAGTACTGAAAGATATACTTTATGTTCCAGGCATCCAATATAATTTATTTTCATCAACAAAGGCACTAGATCGTGGTTATAAATTCCATTCTAACAGTAGTACTTGTAAATTTATCAGAGGAGACGGAAGTACTGTTGCAGTGGGAGTTCGAAGAGGAAAGTTATTTAATATGCTGATTAAGGTTCCAGAAGGCATCATGTTAAATGTAGCAGTTGCCGAGAACTTTCCTTTGCAAATATGGCATGACAGAATGGGTCACCAAAATGCAACACGTGTGAAGAAAATTCTGAATAAGAACAGTATTGGCTTTGTGGATAAGGAATTTACATGCGAGAGATGCATTATAGGTAAGCAGCATAGAAGTTACTTTAAATCACGTCAAGTGAGGTCGCCAAGCTGCGGTAAACTGTGTTTCGCAAAGGTGTGTGATCCATTACAAGTAAAATCTATCGGTGGTGCCAGGTATTTCTTATAAACTAAAAATGACTATTTTCATTTTCGTTTTGTTTATTTTTTGAAAGAGAAATCTGAACTGCCATTAAAAGTTTGTTGATGCAAGCAGAGAAAGTTGATCAACAATATAAAACGGATGCTTACGGATAATGGTTTAGAATTTATAAAGATGAATTTTTCAAAATATTTGCAAAATTTGGTGTAAAGCATGAAAAGACGGTGCTGTACACTCCGCAGCAGAATGGCTGTGCTGAACGTGAGATGTGAACGGTAATGGAGCTAGGGCGCACAATGATTTAGGCTAATGACATGGATTTGAAATTTTGGGCTCAGAAAGTGAATACCGTAGTTCACGTATTAAATCGTAAAGGTACTAGTACGGTGAAAGAAAAGACACCATATGAGTTGTGGTATGGACAACAGGCAAATATAAATCATCTTCGCAGTTTTGGTGAAGAAGTTTATATGCAAATACCTAAAGAAAAGCGACGCAAACTGGATGCAAAAGCCTGGAAAGGTATTTTTGTTGATTATGCAGACAACAGTAAAGCTCTCAGGGTGTGGAACACCAACTCGCGAAAAACAGAAAATTCGTGCGATATTCATTTTTTACCTAAAACAGCAACTTTCAAAGTTCAGTCATTTCTAGAATATAGTTCGCAAAATCACACCTCTGAATGTGAATCAAAATCTGATAAAAAAACAAGAGGTAAATGAAGATGTAGAAGTAGATAATGAAGAGATATCAGAGGAAAATGTATTTTATGGTACTCTCAACAATGATGACAAGAACAACCACAATAAGAGCTGCATTGCTAGTCGTCTTCGAAGTAAGACTGGTTCGGAACAATAATAACAATTATTATTATTCCGAACAATTGGTTCGGAAT